>NC_066580.1:30676281-30886828 GCF_024323335.1 Lathyrus oleraceus | reverse complement strand
ATCAACCATACTAGGGTCATAACTTTGGTAAAAATTTCACCTGAAAAAAATATAAATTAGAAAAACTTATGGCACAAACCTAACCTAAAGCAAAAACTGGAAAGAGGAAAGAAAAAAGTAATAGAAAAACATGTTTTTCATATTCTATATTGTCGATGAAATGTACCGTTCCATTTTTATTAAAAGAACGTTAGTAAAAGTTCAAAATGTCCTACCGCACCATATTCTAGAAAAATATCAATGTGTTTAAACTACTTGTGACTAGTTTTAATGCCTTCTAAACTCAAATACTCATTTAAATAGAAACATAATCCTTGTCGTCTTATATCAAGGGAATACCATAAATCTAATCCAGTACGGAAGACTTTGTTGCCTACCATATAAGAGTTGAAATATGGTGTCCAAAAAACAATGAAATATTAGAAATGTTAACTTCCATGCCCCCGATAAGAACATTGTACGGATATTCACTATAAAACATGAACACAAAAATCGTCACCGATTGAGCGAGTGATCATTTTCCCAGATCTTCATAATACTGTTCCATAGCAAGGGATCAAGACCATGTGGAATGTCTCATTTCTGCATCTTAAATCATCCATTAACGAAATAATGAACCTTCAAAACCTTGCAACAGATTCTCATTTCTAAATTTAATCACAATAACGTCACCTTGAAGCAATGTGTAGGCAAATAGTTCAACAATATATCACATGTGTTCTTTGAGACTTGCGTAAACGATTTGCTTGGATTTCCTGACACATCGATATCCAATTCCATATATTTTCAATACAATATATAACTATAGTTTTTGTTCTGATGACTAAGAGAGGAAATTGTTAAGGTCGTGTATGCATTAAAGCGATATGGTGCTAAGACTCCTAAACAATTGACAATTAAAATCAACACACACCACACCCTGATAAAAAGATACATTGGTAAAAACATTGATTGAAATGTATATTTTTAAATCAAGACAAACTTTCACAATTTACTATTTCTTTCTCGTACAATAACTATTTGAAATATAAAATTTGAATTTAAACAGGTGTTTTTGCACCATTCAAGCTAGTTGGTTTAGGACCACTATTTCATTACGTCTCAAATACTTTTGCATGAATAATTAATTTTATCATGGAAGTGAAACAGACATAATAGGCGTGTAGTCTAATAGGTTGTGATTTGTTTGTTTCGTCGAGTTCTTTAAATTATAAAAATAACAAAAAGAACATAATGATTCACACCATTGAGGAAACTGAATTCCTTGTTTAAAAAATTATTTGGCATATTTTACAAACATTAAATATAAATTTAAAGATTTAAATTTCAATCATGGATAAACTATGAAGTTCTCTATATAGTTACAACATATTTTTTATTTATAAAATCTATTTTTATTTATAAAAATCTATTTTTATTATAATAAATGTGTTTAAATATTAAGGTATAGAATATCTAGATAGGTTTAACTATTTAATTAAATTTAAGGGAGGAGACCCCAAGATAACATTAATTGTTGATAATTAATAAAATCTATTATGAATTATTAAGTTCATAACAAATTACTTTGAATTTTTACAAAAATGCTTCGTTTAAACTGCAGCTATTAATAATAGCTTTATTAAATTTATTATTTTAGAAACTTTTAAATTGAAAATACATGAGTTAAGAAGAAAAAATATTCAAAAGAATAAAACATGAATTTTTCTCTCCAAAGCTGGAGTCGACCCGGAATTCATAACACTTGAATTTTCCTGGAGTGCTACTTTAGAGTTATGCTATACATCTACAAATTTATGTTTATATACTATACCATTATTTGTTTTAATTTATAAACTCTATCACATTTATTAGAGACATTTTTTATGTGAAAAAACATGTGACTTTTAAAATGTTAAAATAGTACAAAAATGAACAAAAAGTAGTTTAAATAATATCACTTGTAGTATTTTAATTTATATACGAACGAGATTGCAATAATAGGCAATACTTTAGACTAAACTATAATTAATTGTTTTTTAGGAAGTTTTAAGGAAAAATGATATAGTTTTTTGAAAAAGTATTTCAAAAAATCTCAATATGTGTCATTCAACAATCAAACCATACTAGGGTCATAACTTTGTAAAAATTTAACCTGAAGAAAAAATATAAATTAGAAAACTTATGGGCACAAACCTAACCTAGAAGCAAAACGGAAAAGGAAAAGAAAAAAGTAATAGAAACCCTTGTTTTTCGTATTCTATATTGTTGATGAAATGTACCGTTTCCATTTTTATTAAAAAAACGTTAGGAAAAAAGTTCAAAATGTCCATACCGCACAATATTCTAGAAAATATCAATGTGTTTAACTACTTGTGACTATGTTTTAATGCCTTCTAAACTCAAATACTCAATTAAATAGAAAACATAATCCTTGGTGTCTATAATCAAAGGGATACCATAAATTCCTAATCCAGTACGGAAGACTTGTGTTGCCTACCATATAAGTTTGAAATATGGTGTCCAAAAACAAATGAAATATTAGAAATGTTAACTTTCAGGCCCCCGATAAGAACATTATACGAATATTCACTATAAACACATGAACACAAAAATCGTCACCGATTGAGCGAGTGATCATTTTCCCAGAATCTTCATAATACTGTTCCATATGCAAGGGATCAAGACCATGAGGAATTCTCATTTCTGCATCTTAAATCATCCATTAACGAAATAATGAAACTTCCAAACCTGCATCAGATTCCCATTTCTAAAATTTAATCACAATAACGTCACCCCTTGAAGCAAAGTGTAGGCAAATAGTTCAACAATATATCACATGTGTTCTTCTGAGACTTGCGTAAACGATTTGCTTGGATTTCCTGACACATCGATATCCAATTTCCAATATATTCTCAATACAATATATAACTATAGTTTTTGTTCTGATGACTAAGAGAGGAAATTTTAAGGTCGTGTATGCATTAAAGCGATATGGTGCTAAGAACTCCTAAACAATTGAAAATTAAAATCAATACACCCACAACCTGATAAAAAGGATACATTGGTAAAACATTGATTGAAATGTATAGTTTTAAATCAAGACAAACTTCACAATTTACTATTTCTCTGTCGTACAATAACTATTGAAATATAAATTTGAATTTAAACAGGTTTTTTGTACCATTCAAAACTAGTTGGTTTAGGACAACTATTTCATTTAACCTCTCAAATTCTTTTGCATGAATAATTAATTTTATCATGGAAGTGAACCAACATAATAGCTTGTAGTCTAATAGGTTATGATTTGTTTGTTCGTCGAGTTCTTTAAATCATAAAAACTAACAAAAAAGAACATAATGTCACACCATTGAAGAAACTGAGTTCCTGTTTAAAAAATTATTTGACATATTTTACAAACATTAATATAAATTTAAAGATTTAAATTTCAGTCATGATAAACTATGAAGTTTTCTATGTAGTTACAACATATTTTTATTGATATAAATATATTTTTATTATAATAAATGTGTGTCTAAATATTAAGGTATAGAATAATCTAGATAGGTGTACCTATTTAATGAAATTTAGAAGAGGAGAACCCAACATAACATTAATTTTGTATATTTAATAAAATCTATAATATTATTAAGTAATAAACAATTCTTTGGATTTTTACAAAAATGCGCCGTTTAAACGCAGGCTATTAATAATAGCTTTATTAAATTTATTTTTTACAGCAAAACTTTTAAATTGAAAATACATGAGTTAAGAAAAAAAATATTTAAAGAATAAAACAATGATTTTCTCAAAGCTGGGAGTCAAACCCAGAATTCATAACATGAATTTGCCTAGAGTGCTACTTTTGGAATTATGCTTTACCTACAAATTTATGTTTATATACTATACCACCATTATTTTTTTTTTAATATTATAAACTTTATCACATTTATTAAGAGAATTTTTTATGTGAAAAACATGTGACCTTTATAATGTTAAAATAGTTCAAAAATGAACAAATATGTTAATAAATATCACTTGTAGTATTTTAATTTATAACAAACGAGATTGCAATAACAAACATACTTTAGGCTAAACTATAATTAAATCGTTTTTTTAGGATGTTTTAAGGAAAAATGAAATAGTTTTTTGAAAAAGAGTATTTCAAAAAATCTCAATATATGTCATTCAACAATCAAACCATACTAGGGTCATAACTTTGGTAAAATTTCACCTGAAGAAAAGATGTCAAAGATTATTAAAGAATGTTAGGTAAAAGTTCAAAATGTCCGTACCGCACACTATTCTTGAAAATATCAATGAAGTTTTAACTACTTATTGTGACTATGTTAACGCCTTCTAAACTCAAATACTCATTTAAATAGAAAACCTATCCTTGGCGTCTATAATCAAAGGGGAATACCAGTAAATTCTAATCCATTACAAAAGACTTGTGTTGCCTACCATATAAGTTGATATATGGTGTCCAAAAACAAATGAAATATTAGAAATGTTAACTTTCAGGCCCCGATAAGAACATTGTACGGATATTCACTAAAACACATGAACACAAAAATCGTCACCGATTGAGCGAGTGATCATTTTCCCAGAATCTTCATAATACTGTTCCATATGCAAGGGACAGACCATGAGGAATGTCTCATTTCTGCATCTTAATCATCCATTAACGAAATAATGAAACTTCAAAACCTTGCAACAGAGTCCCATTTCTAAAATTTAATCACAATAACGTCACCCTTGAAGCAAAGTGTAGGCAAATAGTTCAACCATATATCACATGTGTTCTTTGAGACTTGCGTAAACGATTTGCTTGGATTTCCTGACACATCGATATCCAATTTCCAATATATTCTCATACAATATATACTTAGTTTTTGTTCTGATGACTAGAGAGGACAATTTTAAGGTCGTGTATGCATTAAAGCGATATGGTGCTAAGAACTCCTAAACAATTGAAAATTAAAAATCAATACACCCCACAACCTGATAAAAAAGATACATTGTAAAAACATTGATTGAAATGTATAGTGTTTAAATCAAGACAAACTTTCACAATTTACTATTTCTCTGTCGTTAATAACTATTTGAAATATAAAATTTGAATTTAAACAGGTGTTTTGTACCATTCAAAGCTAGTTGGTTTAGGACAACTTTTCAATTAACCTTTCAAATACTTTTGCATGAATAATTAATTTATCATGGAAGTGAAACAGACATAATAGGCGTGTGTCTAATAGGTTGTGATTTGTTTGTTCGTCGAGTTCTTTAAATTATAAATTATAACAAAAAAGAACATAATGATTCACACCATTGAGGAAACTGAATTCCTTGTTGAAAAAATTATTTGGCATATTTTACAAACATTAATATATAAATTTAAAGATTTAAATTTCAATCATGGATAAACTATGAAGTTCTCTATATAGTTACAACTATTTTTTATTATAAAAATCTATTTTTATTATAATAAATGTGTGTTTAAATATTAAGGTATAGAATAATCTAGATAGTTTAACTATTTAATTAATTTAAGGAGGAGAACCCAACATAACATTAATTGTTGATAATTAATAAAAATCTATTATGAATTATTAAGTTCAAAACAAATTACTTTGAATTTTTACAAAAATGCTTCGTTTAAACTGCAGGCTATTAATAATAGCTTTATTAAATTTATTATTTATAGGAAACTTTTTAAATTGAAAATACATGAGTTAAGGAGAAAAAAATATTCAAAAGAATAAAACATGAATTTTTCTCCAAAGCTGGGAGTCGAACCCAGAATTCATAACACTGAATTTGCCTGGAGTGCTACTTTGGAATTATGCTTTACATCTACAAATTTATGTTTATATACTATACCAATATTTGTTTTTTAATATTATAAACTTTATCACATTTATTAAGAGACTTTTTTTATGTGAAAAACATGTGACTTTTAATATGTTAAATAGTACAAAAATGAACAAATAAGTTAATAATATCACTTGTAGTATTTTAATTTATAACAAACGAGATTGCAATAACAGGCAATACTTTAGACTAAACTATAATTAAATCGTTTTTTAGGAAGTTGTAAGGAAAAATGATATAGTTTTTTGAAAAAGAGTATTTCAAAAAATCTCAATATGTCATTCAACAATCAAACCATACTAGGGTCATAACTTTGGTAAAAAATTTACCTGAAGAAAAATATAAATTAGAAAACTTATGGGACACAAACCTGACCTAGAAGAAAAAACTGAAAAGGAAAAGAAAAAGTAATAGAAAAACAGGTTTTTCATATTCTATATTGTCGATGAAATGTATCGTTCCATTTTTATTAAAGAACGTTAGGTAAAAAGTTCAAAATGTCCGTACCACACAATATTCTAGAAAATATCAATGTGTTTAACACTTGTGACTACGTTTAATGCCTTCTAAACTCAAATACTCATTTAAATAGAAAACATAATCCTTGGCCTCTTATAATCAAAGGGGAATACCATAAATTCTAATCAAGTACGAAAGACTGTGGTTGCTTACCATATAAGATTGAAATATGGTGTCCAAAAACAAATGAAATATTAGAAATGTAAACTTTCAGGCCCCCGATCAGAACATTATACGAATATTCAATATAAAAAACATGCCCACAAAAATCGTCAACGATTGAGAGAGTGATCATTTTCCCGAAATCTTCATAATACTGTTTCATATGCAAGGGATCAAGACCATGAGGAATGTCTCATTTCTGCATCTTAAATCATCCTTAACGAATAATGAAACTTCAAAACCTGGCAACATATTCCCATTTCTAAAAGTTAATCACAATAACGTCACCCTTGAAGCAAAGTGTAGGCAAATAGTTCAACAATATATCACATGTGTTCTTTCAGACTTGTATAAACGATTTGCTTGGATTTCCTGACACATCGATATCCAATTTCCAATATATTCTCAATACAATGTATACTATAGTTTTTGTTCTGATGACTAAGAGAGCAATTGGTTAAGGTCGTGTATGCATTAAAGCGATATGATGCTAAGAACTCCTAAACAATTGACAATAAAATCAATACACCCACAACTTGATAAAAAAGATACATTGGTAAAAACATTGATTGAAATGTATTGTTTTAAAATCAAGACAGACTTTCACAATTTAATATTTCTTTGTCGTACAATAACTATTTGAAATAAAATTTGAATTTAAACAGGTGTTTTGCACATTCAAAGCTAGTTGGTTTAGGACAACTATTTCATTAACCTCTCAAATATATTTGCATGAATAATTAATTTTATCATGGAAGTGAAACAGCCATAATAGCGTGTAGTCTAATAGGTTTCTGATTTGTTTGTTCGTCGAGTTCTTTAAATTATAAAAACTAACAAAAAGACATTATGATTCACACCATTGAGGAAACTGAGTTCCTTGTTTAAAAAATTATTTGCATATTTTACAACATTAAATATAATTTAAAGATTTAAATTTCAATCATGGATAAACTATGAAGTTCTATATATAGTTACAACTTATTTTTATTTATATAAATCTATTTTATTATAAAAAATGTGTGTTTAAATATTAAGGTTTAGAATAATCTAGATATGTTTAACTATTTATGAAATTTAAGGGAGGAGAACCCAACATAACATGAATTGTTGATAATTAATAAAAATTTATTATGATTATTAAGTTCATAAACAAATTACTTTGGATTTTTACAAAAATGCGCCGTTTAAGCTGCAAGCTATTATAATAGCTTTATCAAATTTATTTCTTATAGGAAACTTTTAAATTGAAAATACATGAGTTAAGAAGAAAAAGATATTCAAAGAAATAAAACATGAATTTTTCTCCAAAGCTGGGAGTCGAACCCAAATTCATAACATTGAATTTGCCTGGAGTGCTACTTTGAAATTATGCTTTATATCTACAAATTTATGTTTATATACTATACCATTATTTGTTTTTTAATATTATAAACTTTATCACATTTATTAAGAGACTTTTTTTATGTGAAAACATGTGACTTTTAATATGTTAAAATAGTACAAAAATGAACAAATAAGTTAATATATCACTTGTAGTATTTTAATTTATAACAACGGATTGCAATAACAGGCAATACTTTAGACTAAACTATAATTAAATCGTTTTTTAGGAAGTTGTAAGAAAAATGATATAGTTTTTTGAAAAAGAGTATTTCAAAAATCTCAATATATGTCATTCAACAATCAAACCATACTAGGGTCATAACTTTGGTAAAAAATTTACCTGAAGAAAAATATAAATTAGAAACTTATGGGACACAACCTGACCTAGAAGAAAAAACTGGAAAAGGAAAACAAAAAAGTAATAGAAAACAGGTTTTTCATATTCTATATTGTCGATGAATGTATCGTTCCATTTTTAATAAAAGAACGTTAGGTAAAAAGTTCAAATGTCCGTACCACACAATATTCTAGAAAAATATCAATGTGTTTAACAACTTGTGACTACTTTAATGCCTTCTAAACACAAATACTCATTTAAATAGAAAACCTAATCCTTGGCCTCTTATAATCAAAGGGAATACCATAAATTCTAATCAAGTACGAAAAACTTGTGTTGCCTACCATAAAGTTGAAATATGGTGTCCAAAACAAATGAAATATTAGAAATGTAAACTTTCAGGCCCCCGATCAGAACATTATACGATATCAATATAAAACACATGCAACACAAAAATCGTCACCGATTGAGAGAGTGATCATTTTCCCAGAATCTTCATAATACTGTTCCGTATGCAAGGGATCAGACCGTGAGGAATGTCTCATTTCTGCATCTTAAATCATCCTTTAACGAATAATGAAACTTCAAAACCTTGCAACATATTCCCATTCTAAATTTAATCACAATAACGTCACCCTTGAAGCAAAGTGTAGGCAAATAGTTCAACAATATATCACATGTGTTCTTTCAGACTTGTATAAACGATTTGCTTGGATTTCCTGACACATCGATATCCAATTTCCAATATATTCTCAATACAATGTATACTATAGTTTTTGTTCTGATGACTAAGAGAGCAATTGGTAAGGTCGTGTATGCATTAAAGCGATATGGTGCTAAGAACTCCTAACCATTGACAATAAAATCAATACACCCACAACTTGATAAAAAAGATACATTGGTAAAAACATTGATTGAATGTATTGTTTTAAATCAAGACAGACTTTCACAATTTAATATTCTTTGTCGTACAATAACTATTTGAAATATAAATTTGAATTTAAACAGGTGTTTTGCACCATTCAAAGCTAGTTGGTTTAGGACACACTATTTCAATTAACCTCTCAAATATATTTGCATGAATAATTAATTTTATCATGGAAGTGAAACAGCCATAATAGGCGTGTAGTCTAATAGGTTGTGATTTGTTTGTTCGTCGGTTCTTTAAATTATAAAACTAACAAAAAGAACATTATGATTCACACCATTGAGGAAACTGAGTTCCTTGTTTAAAAAATTATTTGGCATATTTTACAAACATTAATATAAATTTAAAGATTTAAATTTCAATCATGGATAACTATGAAGTTCTATATATAGTTACAACATATTTTTATTTATATAAATCTATTTATTATAAAAATGTGTGTTTAAATATTAAGGTTTAGAATAATCTAGATAGGTTTAACTATTTATGAAATTTAAGGGAGGAGAACCCACATAACATTAATTGTTGATAATTAATAAAAATTTATTATGAATTATTAAGTTCATAAACAAATTACTTTGGATTTTTACAAAAATGCGCCGTTTAAACTGCAGGCTATTAATAATAGCTTTATCAATTTATTTCTTATAGGAAACTTTTTAAATTGAAAATACATGAGTTAAGAAGAAAAAATATTCAAAAGAATAAAACATGAATTTTTCTCCAAAGCTGGAGTCGAACCCAAATTCATAACATTGAATTTGCCTGGAGCGCTACTTTGAAATTATGCTTTATATCTACAAATTTATGTTTTATATACTATACCATTATTTGTTTTTTAATATTATAAACTTTATCACATTTATTAGAGACTTTTTTATGTGAAAAAACATGTGACTTTTAATATGTTAAAATAGTACAAAATGAACAAATAAGTTAATAAATATCACTTGTAGTATTTTAATTTATATCAAACGATTTGCAATAACAGCAATACTTTAGAATAAATATAGTTTTTTTTTAAAAGAGTATTTCGAAAATCTCAATATTGTCATTCAACAATCAAACCATACTAGGGTCATGACTTTGGTAAAAATTTTACCTGAAGAAAAATATAAATTAGAAAACTTATGGGACACAACCTAACCTAGAAGAAAAAACTGGAAAAGAAAAGAAAAAATAATAGAAACCAGGTTTTTCATATTTTTATTGTCGATGAATGTATCGCTCCATTTTATTTAAAGAGCGTTAGTAAAAAGTTCAAAATGTCTGTACCACACAATATTCTAGAAAAATATCAACGTGTTTAACACTTGTGACTACGTTTAATGCCTTCTAACTCAAATACTCATTTAAATAGAAAACATAATCCTTGGCCTCTTATAATCAAAGGGGAATACCATAAATTCTAATCAAGTACGAAAGACTTGTGTTGCCTACCATATAAGAGTTGAAAGATGGTGTCCAAAAACAAATGAAATTTAGAAATGTAAACTTTCAGGCCCCCGATCAAAACATTATACGAATATTCAATATAAAACGCATGAACACAAAAATCGTCACCGATTGAGCGAGTGATCATTTTCCCAGAATCTTCATAATACTGTTCCGTATGCAAGGGATCAAGATCGTGTGGAATGTCTCATTTCTGCATCTTAAATAATCCATTAACGAAATAATGAAACTTCAAAACCCTGCAACATATTCCCATTTCTAAAATTTAATCACAATAACGTCACCCTTGAAGCAAAGTGTAGGCAAATAGTTCAACAGTATATCACATGTGTTCTTTGAGACTTGCATAAACGATTTGCTTGGATTTCCTGACACACCGATATCCAATTTCCAATATATTCTCAATATAATATATAACTATAGTTTTTGTTCTGATGACTAAGAGTGGAATTGGTTAATGTCGTGTATGCATTAAAGCGATATGGTGCTAAGAACTCCTAAACAATTGGCAATTAAAATCAATACACCCACAACTTGATAAAAAAGATACACTCGAAAAAACATTGATTTAAATGTATAGTTTTAAATGAAGACAAACTTTCACAATTTACTATTTATTTGTCGTACAATAACTATTTGAAATATAAAATTTGAATTTAAACAGGTGTTTTGCACCATTCAAAGCTAGTTGGTTTAGGACAACTATTTCAATTAACCTCTCAAATACTTTTGCATGAATAATTAATTTTATCATGGAAGTGAAACAGCCATAATAGGCGTGTAGTCTAATAGGTTGTTATTTGTTTGTTCGTCGAGTTCTTTAAATCATAAAAACTAAGAAAAAAGAACATAATGATTCACACCATTGAGGAAAATGATTTCTTGTTTAAAAATTATTTTGCATATTTTATAAACATTAAATATAAATTTAAGATTTAAATTTCAATAATGGATAGACTATGAAGTTTTGTATATAGTTTACAACATATTTTTAGGTGTATAAATCTATTTTTATTATAATAATGTGTGTTTAAATATAAGGTATCGAATAATCTAGATAGGTTTAACTATTTATGAAATTTAAGGGAGGAGACCCAACATAACATTAATTGTTGAGAATTAATAAAAATCTATTATGAATTATTAAGTTCATAAACAACTTACTTTGGATATTTACAAAAATGCGTCGTTTAAATTGCAGGATATTAATAATAGCTTTATCAAATTTATTTTTTATAGGAAATGTTTTAAATTGAAAATACATGAGTTAAGAAGAAAAACTATTCAAAAGAATAAAACATAAATTTTTCTCCAAAGCTGGGAGTCAAACCCAGAATTCATATATTGAATTGCCTGGTGTGCTACTTTGGAATTATGCTATACATCTACAAATTTATGTTTATATACTATACCATTATTTGTTTTTTAATATTATAAACTTTATCATATTAAAAACTTTGTTAATGAATGTAATGATTACCGTGTAATTTATTATAAAAGATATTGAAATAACTTTCGGGGTCTCAAATAAGGATATAAAATAATTTAGAAATTAAAATCAAAATGACTTCTTTTAAAATTAATATAACGAATATGCGTAAAATACCAAAAGAAGATTATATTGATATTATTTTCGCTAACTTCTCATATAATACTTTATTAAGAGACTTTTTTTGGTGAAAAAAACATGTGATTTTAATATGTTAAAATAGTACAAAAATGAACAAATAAGTTAATGAATATCACTTGTAGTATTTTAATTTATAACAAACAGATTGCAATAACAGCCAATACTTTAGAGTAAACTATAATAAATAGTTTTTTAGGAAGTTTTAAGGAAAATGATATAGTTTTTGAAAAAGAGTATTTCGAAAAATCTCAATATGTTCCTTCAACAATCAAACCATACTAGGTCATAACTTTGGTAAAAATTTCACCTGAAGAAAAAATAATAGAAAACCAGGTTTTTCATAATTAGAAAACTTGGGACACAACCTAACCTAAAAGAAAAAACTGGAAAAGGAAAAGAAAAAGTAATAGAAAACCAGGTTTTTCATATTCTATATTGTCGGTGAAATGTATCGTTCCATTTTTATTAAAAGAACGTTAGGTAAAAGTTCAAAATGTCCGTACCACACAATATTCTAGAAAAATATCAATGTTTTTAACTACTTGTGACTACGTTTAATGCCTTCTAAACTCAAATACTCATTTAAATAGAAAACATAATTCTTGGCCTCTTATAATCAAAGGGGAATACCATAAATTCTAATCAAGTACGAAAGACTTGTGTTGCCTACCATATAAGAGTTGAAATATGGTGTCCATAAACAAATTAAATATTACAAAATGTAAACTTTCAGGCCCCCGATCAGAACATTATATGAATATTCAATATAAAACGCATGAACACAAAAATCGTCACCGATTTAGCGAGTGATCATTTTCCCAGAATCTTCATAACAATGTTCCGTATGCAAGGGATCAAGACCGTGAGGAATGTCTCAATTCTGCATCTTAAACCATCCATTAACGAATAATGAAACTTCAAAACTTGCAACATATTCCCATTTCTAAAATTTAACCACAATGACGTCACCCTTGAGGCAAAGTGTAGGCAAATAGTTCAACATATATCACATGTGTTCTTTGAGACTTGCATAAACGATTTGCTTGGATTTCCTGACACATCGATATCCAATTTCCAATATATTCTCATATAATATATAACTATAGTTTTTGTTCTGGTGACTAATAGAGGAATTGGTTAAGGTCGTGTATGCATTAAAGCGATATGGTGCGAAGAACTCCTAACAATTGACAATTAAAATCAATACACCCACAACCTGATAAAAAGATGCATTGGTAAAAACATTGATTGAAATGTATAGTTTTAAATCAAGACAAACTTTCACAATTTACTATTTCTTTGTCGTACAATAACTATTTGAAATATAAAATTTGAATTTAAACAGGTGTTTTGCACCATTCAAAGCTAGTTGGTTTAGGACAACTATTTCAATTAACCTCTCAAATACTTTTGCATGAATAATAATGTTATCATGAAGTGAAACAGCCATAATAGGCGTGTAGTCTAATAGGTTGTGATTTGTGTGTTCGTCGAGTTCTTTAAATTATAAAAACTTACAAAAAAGAACATAATGATTCACACCATTGAGGAAAATGATTTCCTTGTTTAAAAAATTATTTGGCATTTTTTACAACATTAAATATATTTTAAAGATTTAAATTTCAATAATGGATAAACTATGAAGTTTTGTATATAGTTACAACATATTTTTATTTATATAAATCTATTTCTATTAATAAATATGTGTTTAAATATTAAGGTATAGATAAATCTAGATAGGTTTAACTATTTAATGAAATTTAGGGAGGAGAACCCAACATAACATTAATTGTTGATAATTAATAAAAATCTATTATGAATTATTAAGTTCATAAACAAATTACTTTGGATTTTTACAAAAATGCGCTGTTTAAACTGCAGGCTATTAATAATAGCTTTATTAAATTTATTTTTTATAGGAAACTTTTTAAATTGAAAATACATGAGTTAAGAAGAAAAAATATTCAAAGAATAAACATGAATTTTTCTCCAAAGCTGGGAGTCGAACCCATAATTCATAACATTGAATTTGCCTAGAGTGCTACTTTGGAATTATGTTATACATCTACAAATTTATGTTTATATACTATACCATTATTTTTTTTTAATATCATAAACTTTATCACATTTAAAAACTTTGTTAATGAATGTAATGATTACCGTGTAATTTATAATAAAAGATATTGAAATAATTTTCGGTGTTCTCAAAGAACGATATTAAAATAAGTTTAGAAAAATTAAAATCAAATGAACTTATTTTTAAATTAATATAACGAATATGCATAAAATACCAGAAACATTATATTGATATTATTTTCGCTAACTTCTCATAGAATAACTTTTAAAGAGACTTTTTTTGTGTGAAAAAAACATGTGACTTTTAATATGTTAAATAGTACAAAAATGAACAAATAAGTTAATGAATATCACTTGTAGTATTTTAATTTATAACAAACGAGATTGCAATAACACCCAATACTTTAGAGTAAACTATAATAAATCGTTTTTTAGGAAGTTTTAAGGAAAATGATATAGTTTTTTGAAAAGAGTATTTCGAAAAATCTCAATATATGTCATTCAACAATCAAACCATACTAGGGTCATAACTTTGGTAAAAATTTCACCTGAAGAAAAATATAAATTAGAAAACTTATGGGACACAAACCTAACCTAAAAGAAAAAAACTGGAAAAGAAAAGAAAAAGTAATAGAAAACCAGGTTTTTCATATTCTATATTGTCGGTGAAATGTATCGTTCCATTTTTATTAAAAGAACGTTAGGTAAAAAGTTCAAATGTCCGTACCACACAATATTCTAGAAAAATATCAATGTGTTTAACTACTTGTGACTACGTTTAATGCCTTCTAAACTCAAATAGTCATTTAAATAGAAAACATAATCCTTGGCCTCTTATAATCAAGGGGACTACCATAAATTCTAATCAAGTACGAAAGACTTGTGTTGCCTACCATATAAGAGTTGAAATATGGTGTCCAAAACAAATGAAATATTAGAATTGTAAACTTTCAGGCCCCCGATCAGAACATTATATGAATATTCAATATAAAACGCATGAACACAAAAATCGTCACCGATTTAGCGAGTGATCATTTTCCCAGAATCTTCATAACAATGTTCCGTATGCAAGGGATCAAGACCGTGAGGAATGTCTCAATTCTGCATCTTAAACCATCCATTAACGAAATAATGAAACTTCAAACCTTGCAACATATTCCCATTTCTAAAATTTAACCACAATGACGTCACCCTTGAGGCAAAGTGTAGGCAAATAGTTCAACAATATCACATGTGTTCTTTGAGACTTGCATAAACGATTTGCTTGGATTTCCTGACACATCGATATCCAATTTCCAATATATTCTCAATATAATATATATTATAGTTTTTGTTCTGGTGACTAATAGAGGAATTGGTTAAGGTCGTGTATGCATTAAAGCGATATGGTGCGAAGAACTCCTAAACAATTGACAATTAAAATCAATACACCCACAACCTGATAAAAAGATGCATTGGTAAAAACATTGATTGAAATGTATAGTTTTAAATCAAGACAAACTTTCACAATTTACTATTTCTTTGTCGTACAATAACTATTTGAAATATAAAATTTGAATTTAAACAGGTGTTTTGCACCATTCAAAGCTAGTTGTTTTAGGACAACTATTTCAATTAACCTCTCAAATACTTTTGCATGAATAATTAATGTTATCATGAAAGTGAAACAGCCATAATATGCGTTTAGTCTAATAGGTTGTGATTTGTTTGTTCGTCGAGTTCTTTAAATTATAAAAACTAACAAAAAAGAACATAATGATTCACACCATTGAGGAAAATGATTTCCTTGTTTAAAAAATTATTTGGCATTTTTTACAAACATTAAATATAAATTTAAAGATTTAAATTTCAATAATGGATAAACTATGAAGTTTTGTATATAGTTACAACATATTTTTATTTATATAAATCTATTTCTATTATAATAAATATGTGTTTAAATATTAAGGTATAGATAAATCTAGATAGGTTTAACTATTTACTGAAATTTAAGGGAGGAGAACCCAACATAACATTAATTGTTGATAATTAATAAAAATTTATTATGAATTATTAAGTTCATAAACAAATTACTTTGGATTTTTACAAAAATGCGCTGTTTAAACTGCAGGCTATTAATAACAGCTTTATTAAATTTATTATTTATAGGAAACTTTTTAAATTGAAAATACATGAGTTAAGAAGAAAAAATATTCAGAAGAAAAAACATGAATTTTTCTCCAAACTGGGAGTCGAACCCTAATCCTAACATTGAATTTGCCTGGAGTGCTACTTTGGAATTATGCTATACATCTACAAATTTATGTTTATATACTATACAATTATTTTTTTTAATATTATAAACTTTATCACATTTAAAAACTTTGTTATTGAATGTAATGATTACCGTGTAATTTATAATAAAAGATATTGAAATAATTTTCGATGTTCTCAAAGAACGATATTAAAATAAGTTTAAAAAAATTAAAATCAAAATGAACTTCTTTTTTAAATTAATATAACGAATATGGATAAAATACCAAAAGAAACATTATATTGATATTATTTTCGCTAACTTCTCATATAATAACTTTATTAAGAGACTTTTTTTGTGTGAAAAAAACATGTGACTTTTAATATGTTAAAATAGTACAAAAATGAACAAATAAGTTAATGAATATCACCCTTAGTATTTTAATTTATAACAAACGAGATTGCAATAACAACCAATACTTTAGAGTAAACTATAATTAAATCGTTTTTTAGGAAGTTTTAAGGAAAAATGATATAGTTTTTTGAAAAAGAGTATTTCGAAAAATCTCAATATATGTCATTCAACAATCAAACCATACTAGGTCATAACTTTGGTAAAAATTTCACCTGAAGACAAAATATAAATTAGAAAACTTATGGGACACAAACCTAACCTAAAAGAAAAAACTGGAAAAGGAAAGAAAAAAGTAATAGAAAACCAGGTTTTTCATATTCTATATTGTCGGTGAAATGTATCGTTCCATTTTTATTAAAAGAACGTTAGGTAAAAGTTCAAAATGTCCGTACCACACAATATTCTAGAAAAATATCAATGTGTTTAACTACTTGTGACTACGTTTAATGCCTTCTAAACTCAATACTCATTTAAATAGAAAACATAATCCTTGGCCTCTTATAATCAAAGGGGACTACCATAAATTCTAATCAAGTACGAAAGACTTGTGTTGCCTACCATATAAGAGTTGAAATATGGTGTCCAAAAACAAATGAAATATTAGAATTGTAAACTTTCAGGCCCCCGATCAGAACATTATATGAATATTCAATATAAAACGCATGAACACAAAAATCGTCACCGATTTAGCGAGTGATCATTTTCCCAGAATCTTCATAACAATGTTCCGTATGCAAGGGATCAGACCGTGAGGAATGTCTCAATTCTGCATCTTAAATCATCCATTAACGAAATAATGAAACTTCAAACCTGGCAACATATTCCCATTTCTAAAATTTAACACAATGACGTCACCCTTGAGGCAAAGTGTAGGCAAATAGTTCAACAATATATCACATGTGTTCTTTGAGACTTGCATAAACGATTTGCTTGGATTTCCTGACACATCGATATCCAATTTCCAATATATTCTCAATATAATATATAATTATAGTTTTTGTTCTGGTGACTAATTGAGGAATTGGTTAAGGTCGTGTATGCATTAAAGCGATATGGTGCGAAGAACTCCTAAACAATTGACAATTAAAATCAATACACCCACAACCTGATAAAAAAGATGCATTGGTAAAAACATTGATTGAAATGTATAGTTTTAAATCAAGACAAACTTTCACAATTTACTATTTCTTTGTCGTACAATAACTATTTGAAATATAAAATTTGAATTTAAACAGGTGTTTTGCACCATTCAAAGCTAGTTGGTTTAGGACAACTATTTCAATTAACCTCTCAAATACTTTTGCATGAATAATTAATGTTATCATGAAAGTGAAACAGCCATAATATGCGTTTAGTCTAATAGGTTTGATTTGTTTGTTCGTCGAGTTCTTTAAATTATAAAAACTAACAAAAAAGACATAATGATTCACACCATTGAGGAATATGATTTCCTTGTTTAAAAATTATTTGGCATTTTTTACAAACATTAAATATAAATTTAAAGATTTAAATTTCAATAATGGATAAACTATGAAGTTTTGTATATAGTTACAACATATTTTTTATTTATATAAATCTATTTCTATTATAATAATATGTGTTTAAATATTAAGGTATAGATAAATCTAGATAGGTTTAACTATTTACTGAAATTTAAGGGAGGAGAACCCAACATAACATTAATTGTTGATAATTAATAAAAATCTTTTATGAATTATTAAGTTCATAAACAAATTACTTTGGATTTTTACAAAATGCGCTGTTTAAACTGCAGGCTATTAATAAAACTTTATTAAATTTATTATATATATGAAACTTTTTAAATGAAAATACATGAGTTAAGAAGAAAAAAATATTCAGAAGAATAAAACATGAATTTTTCTCCAAAGCTGGGAGTTGACCCATAATTCATAACATTGAATTTGCCTGGAGTGCTACTTTGGAATTATGCTATACATCTACAAATTTATGTTTATATACTATACCATTATTTTTTTTAATATTATAAACTTTATCACATTTAAAAACTTTGTTATTGAATGTAATGATTACCGTGTAATTTATAATAAAAGATATTGAAATAATTTTCGGTGTTCTCAAAGAACGATATTAAAATAAGTTTAGAAAAATTAAAATCAAAATGAACTTCTTTTTTAAATTAATATAACGAATATGGATAAAATACCAAAAGAAACATTATATTGATATTATTTTCGCTAACTTCTCATAGAATAACTTTATTAAGAGACTTTTTTTGTGTGAAAAAAACATGTGACTTTTAATATGTTAAAATAGTACAAAAATGAACAAATAAGTTAACGAATATCACCCTTAGTATTTTAATTTATAACAAACGAGATTGCAATAACAGCCAATATTTAGAGTAAACTATAATTAAATCGTTTTTTAGGAAGGTTTAAGGAAAAATGATATAGTTTTTTGAAAAAGAGTATTTCGAAAAATCTCAATATATGTCATTCAACAATCAAACCATACTAGGGTCATAACTTTGGTAAAAAATTCACCTGAAGAAAAAATATAAATTAGAAAACTTATGGGACACAAACCTAACCTAAAAGAAAAAACTGGAAAAGGAAAAGAAAAAAGTAATAGAAAACCAGGTTTTTCATATTCTATATTGTCGGTGAAATGTATCGTTCCATTTTTATTAAAAGAACGTTAGGTAAAAAGTTCAAAATGTCCGTACCACACAATATTCTAGAAAAATATCAATGTGTTTAACTACTTGTGACTACGTTTAATGCCTTCTAAACTCAAAAATGTCATTTAAATAGAAACATAATCCTTGGCCTCTTATAATCAAAGGGGCTACCATAAATTCTAATCAAGTACGAAAGACTTGTGTTGCCTACCATATAAGAGTTGAAATATGGTGTCCAAAAACAAATGAAATATTAGAATTGTAAACTTTCAGGCCCCCGATCAGAACATTATATGAATATTCAATATAAAACGCATGAACACAAAAATTGTCACCGATTTAGCGAGTGATCATTTTCCCAGAACCTTCATAACAATGTTCCGTATGCAAGGGATCAAGACCGTGAGGAATGTCTCAATTCTGCATCTTAAATCATCCATTAACGAAATAATGAAACTTCAAAACCTGGCAACATATTCCCATTTCTAAAATTTAATCACAATGACGTCACCCTTGAGGCAAAGTGTAAGGAAATAGTTCAACAATATATCACATGTGTTCTTTGAGACTTGCATAAACGATTTGCTTGGATTTCCTGACACATCGATATCCAATTTCCAATATATTCTCAATAATAATTATAATATAGTTTTTGTTCTGGTGACTAATAGAGGAATTGGTTAAGGTCGTGTATGCATTAAAGCGATATGGTGCGAAGAACTCCTAAACAATGACAATTAAAATCAATACACCCACAACCTGATAAAAAGATGCATTGGTAAAAACATTGATTGAAATGTATAGTTTTAAATCAAGACAAACTTTCACAATTTACTATTTCTTTGTCGTACAATAACTATTTGAAATATAAATTTGAATTTAAACAGGTGTTTTGCACCATTCAAAGCTAGTTGGTTTAGGACAACTATTTCAATTAACCTCTCAAATACTTTTGCATGATAATTAATGTTATCATGAAAGTGAAACAGCCATAATATGCGTTAGTCTAATAGGTTGTGATTTGTTTGTTCGTCGAGTTCTTTAAATTATAAAAACTAACAAAAAAGAACATAATGATTCACAACATTGAGGAAAATGATTTCCTTGTTTAAAAATTATTTGGCATTTTTACAAACATTAAATATAAATTTAAAGATTTAAATTTCAATAATGGATAAACTATGAAGTTTTGTATATAGTTACAACATATTTTTATTTATATAAATCTATTTCTATTATAATAAATATGTGTGTTAAATATTAAGGTATAGATAATCTAGATAGGTTTAACTATTTATGAAATTTAAGGGAGGAGAACCCCACATAGCATTAATTCTTGATAATTAATAAAATCTATTATGAATATTAAGTTCATAAACAAATTACTTTGGATTTTTACAAAAATGCGCTGTTTAAACTTCAGGCTATTAATAACAGCTTTATTAAATTTATTTTTTATAGGAAACTTTTTAAATTGAAAATACATAAGTTAAGAAGAAAAAATATTCAAAGAATAAAACATTAATTTTTCTCCAAAGCTGGGAGTCAAACCCAGAATTCATAACATTGAATTTGCATGGAGTGCTACTTTGGAATTAAGCTATACATCTACAAATTTGTGTTTATATACTATACCCATTTTTTTTTAATATTATAAACTTTATCACATTTAAAAACTTTGTTAATGAATGTAATGATTACGGGTGGTCCTTGTTTGTTGGTGTATTGTTTTTGTTTTTGGGTGGTCATGTCTTTTTGTATGTTTTTGTTTGTTTGTATTTTTTGTGTAATTTATAATATAAGATATTGAAATATTTTGGTGTTCTCAAAGAACGATATTAAATAAGTTTAGAAAAATTAAAATTAAAATGAACTTCTTTTAAAATAAATATAACGAATATGCGTAAAATACCAAAGAAACATTATATTGATATTATTTTCGCTAGCTTCTCATATAATAACTTTATTAAGAGACTTTTTTTGTGTGCAAAAAACATGTGACTTTTAATATGTTAAAACAGTACAAAAATGAAAAATAAGTTAATGAATATCACCCTTAGTATTTTAGTTTATACAAACGAGATTCCAATAACAGCCAATACTTTAGAGTAAAATATAATTCAATCGTTTTTTAGGATGTTTTAAGGAAAAATGATATAGTTTTTTGAAAAAGAGTATTTCGAAAAATCTCAATATATGTCATTCAACATCAAACCATACTAGGGTCATAACTTTGGTAAAATTTTACCTGAAGAAAAATATAAATTAGAAACTTATGGGACACAAACCTAACCTAAAAGAAAAAACTGAAAAGGAAAAGAAAAAGTAATAGAAAACCAGGTTTTTCATATTCTATATTGTCGGAGAAATGTATCGTTCCATTTTTATTAAAAGAACATTAGGTAAAAAGTTCAAAATGTCCGTACCACACAATATTCTAGAAAAATGTCAATGTGTATAACTACTTGTGACTACAATTAATGCCTTCTAAACTCAAATACTCATTTAAATAGAAAACATAATCCTTGGCCTCTTATAACCAAAGGGGAAAACCATAAATTCTAATCAAGTACGAAAGACTTGTGTTGCCTACCATATAAGAGTTGAAATATGGTGTCAAAAAACAAATGAAATATTAGAAATTTAAACTTTCAGGCCCCCGATCAGAACATTATACGAATATTCAATATAAAACGCATGGACACAAAAATCGTCACCGATTGAGCGAGTGATCATTTTCCCCAAATCTTCATAATAATGTTCCGTATGCAAGGGATCAAGACCGTGAGGAATGTCTCAATTCTGCATCTTAAATCATCCATTAACGAAATAATGAAACTTCAAAACCTTGCAACATATTCCCATTTCTAAAATTTAATCACTATAAGGTCACCCTTGAGGCAAAGTGTAGGCAAATAGTTCAACAATATATCACATGTCTTCTTTGAGACTTGCATAAACGATTTGCTTGGATTTCCTGACACATCGATATCCAATTTCCAATATATTCTCAATATAATATATAACTATAGTTTTTGTTCTGGTGACTAATAGAGGAATTGGTTAAGGCCGTGTATGCATTAAAGCGATATGGTGCGAAGAACTCCTAAACAATTGACAATTAAAATCAATACACCCACAACCTGATAAAAAAGATGCATTGGTAAAAACATTGATTGAAACGTATAGTTTTAAATCAAGACAAACTTTCACAATTTACTATTTCTTTGTCGTACCATAACTATTTGAAATATAAAATTTGAATTTAAACAGGTGTTTTGCACCATTGAAAGCTAGTTGGTTTAGGACAACTATTTCAATTAACCTCTCAAATACTTTTGCATGATTAATTAATGTTATCATGAAAGTGAAACAGCCATAATAGGCGTGTAGTCTAATAGGTTGTGATTTGTTTGTTCGTCGAGTTCTCTAAATTATAAAAACTAACAAAAAAGAACATAATGATTCACACCATTGAGGAAAATGATTTCCTTCTTTAAAAAATTATTTGGCATATTTTACAAACATTAAATATAAATTTAAAGATTTAAATTTCAATAATGGATAAACTATGAAGTTTTGTATATAGTTAAAACATATTTTTATTTATATAAATCTTTTTTTATTATAATAAATGTGTGTTTTAAATATTAAGGTATAGAATAATCTAGATAGGTTTAACTATTTAATGAAATTTAAGGGAGGAGAACCCAACATAGCATTAATTGTTGATAATTAATAAAATCTATTATGAATTATTAAGTTCATAAACAAATTACTTTGGATTTTTACAAAAATGCGCTGTTTAAACTGCAGGCTATTAATAATAGCTTTATTAAATTTATTTTTTATAGGAACTTTTTAAATTGAAAATACATAAGTTAGAAGAAAAAAATATTCAAAAGAATAAAACATTAATTTTTCTCCAAAGCTGGGAGTCAAACCCAGAATTCATAACATTGAATTGCATGGAGTGCTACTTTGGAATTAAGCTATACATCTACAAATTTATGTTTATATACTATACCATTATTTTTTTTAATATTATAAACTTTATCACATTTAAAAACTTTGTTACTGAATGTAATGATTACGGTGTAATTTATAATATAAGATATTGAAATAATTTTTGGTGTTCTCAAAGAACGATATTAAAATAAGTTTAGAAAAATTAAAATTAAAATGAACTTCTTTTTAAAATAAATATAACGAATATGCGTAAAATACCAAAAGAAACATTATATTGATATTATTTTCGCTAGCTTCTCATATAATAACTTTATTAAGAGACTTTTTTTGGGTGCAAAAAACATGTGACTTTTAATATGTTAAAACAGTACAAAAATGAACAAATAAGTTAATGAATATCACCCTTAGTATTTTAGTTTATAACAAACGAGATTCCAATAACAGCCAATACTTTAGAGTAAAATATAATTCAATCGTTTTTTAGGATGTTTTAAGGAAAAATGATATAGTTTTTTGAAAAAGAGTATTTCGAAAAATCTCAATATATGTCATTCAACAATCAAACCATACTAGGGTCATAACTTTGGTAAAAATTTTACCTGAAGAAAAAATATAAATTAGAAAACTTATGGGACACAAACCTAACCTAAAAGAAAAAACTGGAAAAGGAAAAGAAAAAAGTAATAGAAAACCAGGTTTTTCATATTCTATATTGTCGGTGAAATGTATCGTTCCATTTTTATTAAAAGAACATTAGGTAAAAAGTTCAAAATGTCCGTACCACACAATATTCTAGAAAAATGTCAATGTGTATAACTACTTGTGACTACAATTAATGCCTTCTAAACTCAAATACTCATTTAAATAGAAAACATAATCCTTGGCCTCTTATAACCAAAGGGGAAAACCATAAATTCTAATCAAGTACGAAAGACTTGTGTTGCCTACCATATAAGAGTTGAAATATGGTGTCAAAAAACAAATGAAATATTAGAAATGTAAACTTTCAGGCCCCCGATCAGAACATTATACGAATATTCAATATAAAACGCATGGACACAAAAATCGTCACCGATTGAGCGAGTGATCATTTTCCCAAAATCTTCATAATAATGTTCCGTATGCAAGGGATCAAGACCGTGAGGAATGTCTCAATTCTGCATCTTAAATCATCCATTAACGAAATAATGAAACTTCAAAACCTTGCAACATATTCCCATTTCTAAAATTTAATCACTATAAGGTCACCCTTGAGGCAAAGTGTAGGCAAATAGTTCAACAATATATCACATGTCTTCTTTGAGACTTGCATAAACGATTTGCTTGGATTTCCTGACACATCGATATCCAATTTCCAATATATTCTCAATATAATATATAACTATAGTTTTTGTTCTGGTGACTAATAGAGGAATTGGTTAAGGCCGTGTATGCATTAAAGCGATATGGTGCGAAGAACTCCTAAACAATTGACAATTAAAATCAATACACCCACAACCTGATAAAAAAGATGCATTGGTAAAAACATTGATTGAAACGTATAGTTTTAAATCAAGACAAACTTTCACAATTTACTATTTCTTTGTCGTACCATAACTATTTGAAATATAAAATTTGAATTTAAACAGGTGTTTTGCACCATTCAAAGCTAGTTGGTTTAGGACAACTATTTCAATTAACCTCTCAAATACTTTTGCATGATTAATTAATGTTATCATGAAAGTGAAACAGCCATAATAGGCGTGTAGTCTAATAGGTTGTGATTTGTTTGTTCGTCGAGTTCTCTAAATTATAAAAACTAACAAAAAGAACATAATGATTCACACCATTGAGGAAAATGATTTCCTTCTTTAAAAATTATTTGGCATATTTTACAAACATTAAATATAAATTTAAAGATTTAAATTTCAATAATGGATAAACTATGAAGTTTTGTATATAGTTAAAACATATTTTTATTTATATAAATCTTTTTTTATTATAATAAATGTGTGTTTAAATATTAAGGTATAGAATAATCTAGATAGGTTTAACTATTTAATGAAATTTAAGGAGGAGAACCAACATAGCATTAATTGTTGATAATTAATAAAAATCTATTATGAATTATTAAGTTCATAAACAAATTACTTTGGATTTTTACAAAATGCGCTGTTTAAACTGCAGGCTATTAATAATAGCTTTATTAAATTTATTTTTTATAGGAAACTTTTTAAATTGAAAATACATAAGTTAAGAAGAAAAAATATTCAAAAGAATAAAACATTAATTTTTCTCCAAAGCTGGGAGTCAAACCCAGAATTCATAACATTGAATATGCATGGAGTGCTACTTTGGAATTAAGCTATACATCTACAAATTTATGTTTATATACTATACCATTATTTTTTTTAATATTATAAACTTTATCACATTTAAAAACTTTGTTACTGAATGTAATGATTACGGTGTAATTTATAATATAAGATATTGAAATAATTTTTGGTGTTCTCAAAGAACGATATTAAAATAAGTTTAGAAAAATTAAAATTAAAATGAACTTCTTTTTAAAATAAATATAACGAATATGCGTAAAATACCAAAAGAAACATTATATTGATATTATTTTCGCTAGCTTCTCATATAATAACTTTATTAAGAGACTTTTTTTGGGTGCAAAAAACATGTGACTTTTAATATGTTAAAATAGTACAAAAATGAACAATAAGTTAATGAATATCACCCTTAGTATTTTAGTTTATAACAAACGAGATTCCAATAACAGCCAATACTTTAGAGTAAATATAATTCAATCGTTTTTTAGGATGTTTTAAGGAAAAATGATATAGTTTTTTGAAAAAGAGTATTTCGAAAAATCTCAATATATGTCATTCAACAATCAAACCATACTAGGGTCATAACTTTGGTAAAAATTTTACCTGAACAAAAAATATAAATTAGAAAACTTATGGGACACAACCTAACCTAAAAGAAAAAACTGGAAAAGGAAAAGAAAAAAGTAATAGAAAACCAGGTTTTTCATATTCTATATTGTCGGTGAAATGTATCGTTCCATTTTTATTAAAAGAACATTAGGTAAAAAGTTCAAAATGTCCGTACCACACAATATTCTAGAAAAATGTCAATGTGTATAACTACTTGTGACTACAATTAATGCCTTCTAAACTCAAATACTCATTTAAATAGAAAACATAATCCTTGGCCTCTTATAACCAAAGGGGAATACCATAAATTCTAATCAAGTACGAAAGACTTGTGTTGCCTACCATATAAGAGTTGAAATATGGTGTCAAAAAACAAATGAAATATTAGAAATGTAAACTTTCAGGCCCCCGATCAGAACATTATACGAATATTCAATATAAAACGCATGGACACAAAAATCGTCACCGATTGAGCGAGTGATCATTTTCCCCAAAATCTTCATAATAATGTTCCGTATGCAAGGGATCAAGACCGTGAGGAATGTCTCAATTCTGCATCTTAAATCATCCATTAACGAAATAATGAAACTTCAAAACCTTGCAACATATTCCCATTTCTAAAATTTAATCACTATAAGGTCACCCTTGAGGCAAAGTGTAGGCAAATAGTTCAACAATATATCACATGTCTTCTTTGAGACTTGCATAAACGATTTGCTTGGATTTCCTGACACATCGATATCCAATTTCCAATATATTCTCAATATAATATATAACTATAGTTTTTGTTCTGGTGACTAATAGAGGAATTGGTTAAGGCCGTGTATGCATTAAAGCGATATGGTGCGAAGAACTCCTAAACAATTGACAATTAAAATCAATACACCCACAACCTGATAAAAAGATGCATTGGTAAAAACATTGATTGAAACGTATAGTTTTAAATCAAGACAAACTTTCACAATTTACTATTTCTTTGTCGTACCATAACTATTTGAAATATAAAATTTGAATTTAAACAGGTGTTTTGCACCATTGAAAGCTAGTTGGTTTAGGACAACTATTTCAATTAACCTCTCAAATACTTTTGCATGATTAATTAATGTTATCATGAAAGTGAAACAGCCATAATAGGCGTGTAGTCTAATAGGTTGTGATTTGTTTGTTCGTCGAGTTCTCTAAATTATAAAAACTAAAAAAAGAACATAATGATTCACACCATTGAGGAAAATGATTTCCTTCTTTAAAAAATTATTTGGCATATTTTACAAACATTAAATATAAATTTAAAGATTTAAATTTCAATAATGGATAAACTATGAAGTTTTGTATATAGTTAAAACATATTTTTATTTATATAAATCTTTTTTTATTATAATAAATGTGTGTTTAAATATTAAGGTATAGAATAATCTAGATAGGTTTAACTATTTAATGAAATTTAAGGGAGGAGAACCCAACATAGCATTAATTGTTGATAATTAATAAAAATCTATTATGAATTATTAAGTTCATAAACAAATTACTTTGGATTTTTACAAAAATGCGCTGTTTAAACTGCAGGCTATTAATAATAGCTTTATTAAATTTATTTTTTATAGGAAACTTTTTAAATTGAAAATACATAAGTTAAAAGAAAAAAATATTCAAAAGAATAAAACATTAATTTTCTCCAAAGCTGGGAGTCAAACCCAGAATTCATAACATTGAATATGCATGGAGTGCTACTTTGGAATTAAGCTATACATCTACAAATTTATGTTTATATACTATACCATTATTTTTTTTAATATTATAAACTTTATCACATTTAAAAACTTTGTTACTGAATGTAATGATTACGGTGTAATTTATAATATAAGATATTGAAATAATTTTTGGTGTTCTCAAAGAACGATATTAAAATAAGTTTAGAAAAATTAAAATTAAAATGAACTTCTTTTTAAAATAAATATAACGAATATGCGTAAAATACCAAAAGAAACATTATATTGATATTATTTTCGCTAGCTTCTCATATAATAACTTTATTAAGAGACTTTTTTTGGGTGCAAAAAACATGTGACTTTTAATATGTTAAAATAGTACAAAAATGAACAAATAAGTTAATGAATATCACCCTTAGTATTTTAGTTTATAACAAACGAGATTCCAATAACAGCCAATACTTTAGAGTAAAATATAATTCAATCGTTTTTTAGGATGTTTTAAGGAAAAATGATATAGTTTTTTGAAAAAGAGTATTTCGAAAAATCTCAATATATGTCATTCAACAATCAAACCATACTAGGGTCATAACTTTGGTAAAAATTTTACCTGAAGAAAAAATATAAATTAGAAAACTTATGGGACACAAACCTAACCTAAAAGAAAAAACTGGAAAAGGAAAAGAAAAAAGTAATAGAAAACCAGGTTTTTCATATTCTATATTGTCGGTGAAATGTATCGTTCCATTTTTATTAAAAGAACATTAGGTAAAAAGTTCAAAATGTCCGTACCACACAATATTCTAGAAAAATGTCAATGTGTATAACTACTTGTGACTACAATTAATGCCTTCTAAACTCAAATACTCATTTAAATAGAAAACATAATCCTTGGCCTCTTATAACCAAAGGGGAATACCATAAATTCTAATCAAGTACGAAAGACTTGTGTTGCCTACCATATAAGAGTTGAAATATGGTGTCAAAAAACAAATGAAATATTAGAAATGTAAACTTTCAGGCCCCCGATCAGAACATTATACGAATATTCAATATAAAACGCATGGACACAAAAATCGTCACCGATTGAGCGAGTGATCATTTTCCCAAATCTTCATAATAATGTTCCGTATGCAAGGGATCAAGACCGTGAGGAATGTCTCAATTCTGCATCTTAAATCATCCATTAACGAAATAATGAAACTTCAAAACCTTGCAACATATTCCCATTTCTAAAATTTAATCACTATAAGGTCACCCTTGAGGCAAAGTGTAGGCAAATAGTTCAACAATATATCACATGTCTTCTTTGAGACTTGCATAAACGATTTGCTTGGATTTCCTGACACATCGATATCCAATTTCCAATATATTCTCAATATAATATATAACTATAGTTTTTGTTCTGGTGACTAATAGAGGAATTGGTTAAGGCCGTGTATGCATTAAAGCGATATGGTGCGAAGAACTCCTAAACAATTGACAATTAAAATCAATACACCCACAACCTGATAAAAAAGATGCATTGGTAAAAACATTGATTGAAACGTATAGTTTTAAATCAAGACAAACTTTCACAATTTACTATTTCTTTGTCGTACCATAACTATTTGAAATATAAAATTTGAATTTAAACAGGTGTTTTGCACCATTGAAAGCTAGTTGGTTTAGGACAACTATTTCAATTAACCTCTCAAATACTTTTGCATGATTAATTAATGTTATCATGAAAGTGAAACAGCCATAATAGGCGTGTAGTCTAATAGGTTGTGATTTGTTTGTTCGTCGAGTTCTCTAAATTATAAAAACTAACAAAAAGAACATAATGATTCACACCATTGAGGAAAATGATTTCCTTCTTTAAAAAATTATTTGGCATATTTTACAAACATTAAATATAATTTAAAGATTTAAATTTCAATAATGGATAAACTATGAAGTTTTGTATATAGTTAAACATATTTTTATTTATATAAATCTTTTTTTATTATAATAAATGTGTGTTTAAATATTAAGGTATAGAATAATCTAGATAGGTTTAACTATTTAATGAAATTTAAGGGAGGAGAACCCAACATAGCATTAATTGTTGATAATTAATAAAAATCTATTATGAATTATTAAGTTCATAAACAAATTACTTTGGATTTTTACAAAAATGCGCTGTTTAAACTGCAGGCTATTAATAATAGCTTTATTAAATTTATTTTTTATAGGAAACTTTTTAAATTGAAAATACATAAGTTAAGAAGAAAAAAATATTCAAAAGAATAAAACATTAATTTTTCTCCAAAGCTGGGAGTCAAACCCAGAATTCATAACATTGAATATGCATGGAGTGCTACTTTGGAATTAAGCTATACATCTACAAATTTATGTTTATATACTATACCATTATTTTTTTTAATATTATAAACTTTATCACATTTAAAAACTTTGTTACTGAATGTAATGATTACGGTGTAATTTATAATATAAGATATTGAAATAATTTTTGGTGTTCTCAAAGAACGATATTAAAATAAGTTTAGAAAAATTAAATTAAAATGAACTTCTTTTTAAAATAAATATAACGAATATGCGTAAAATACCAAAAGAAACATTATATTGATATTATTTTCGCTAGCTTCTCATATAATAACTTTATTAAGAGACTTTTTTTGGGTGCAAAAAACATGTGACTTTTAATATGTTAAAATAGTACAAAAATGAACAAATAAGTTAATGAATATCACCCTTAGTATTTTAGTTTATAACAAACGAGATTCCAATAACAGCCAATACTTTAGAGTAAAATATAATTCAATCGTTTTTTAGGATGTTTTAAGGAAAAATGATATAGTTTTTTTGAAAAGAGTATTTCGAAAAATCTCAATATATGTCATTCAACAATCAAACCATACTAGGGTCATAACTTTGGTAAAAATTTTACCTGAACAAAAAATATAAATTAGAAAACTTATGGGACACAAACCTAACCTAAAAGAAAAAACTGGAAAAGGAAAAGAAAAAAGTAATAGAAAACCAGGTTTTTCATATTCTATATTGTCGGTGAAATGTATCGTTCCATTTTTATTAAAAGAACATTAGGTAAAAAGTTCAAAATGTCCGTACCACACAATATTCTAGAAAAATGTCAATGTGTATAACTACTTGTGACTACAATTAATGCCTTCTAAACTCAAATACTCATTTAAATAGAAAACATAATCCTTGGCCTCTTATAACCAAAGGGGAAACCATAAATTCTAATCAAGTACGAAAGACTTGTGTTGCCTACCATATAAGAGTTGAAATATGGTGTCAAAAAACAAATGAAATATTAGAAATGTAAACTTTCAGGCCCCCGATCAGAACATTATACGAATATTCAATATAAAACGCATGGACACAAAAATCGTCACCGATTGAGCGAGTGATCATTTTCCCAAAATCTTCATAATAATGTTCCGTATGCAAGGGATCAAGACCGTGAGGAATGTCTCAATTCTGCATCTTAATCATCCATTAACGAAATAATGAAACTTCAAAACCTTGCAACATATTCCCATTTCTAAAATTTAATCACTATAAGGTCACCCTTGAGGCAAAGTGTAGGCAAATAGTTCAACAATATATCACATGTCTTCTTTGAGACTTGCATAAACGATTTGCTTGGATTTCCTGACACATCGATATCCAATTTCCAATATATTCTCAATATAATATATAACTATAGTTTTTGTTCTGGTGACTAATAGAGGAATTGGTTAAGGCCGTGTATGCATTAAAGCGATATGGTGCGAAGAACTCCTAAACAATTGACAATTAAAATCAATACACCCACAACCTGATAAAAAAGATGCATTGGTAAAAACATTGATTGAAACGTATAGTTTTAAATCAAGACAAACTTTCACAATTTACTATTTCTTTGTCGTACCATAACTATTTGAAATATAAAATTTGAATTTAAACAGGTGTTTTGCACCATTGAAAGCTAGTTGGTTTAGGACAACTATTTCAATTAACCTCTCAAATACTTTTGCATGATTAATTAATGTTATCATGAAAGTGAAACAGCCATAATAGGCGTGTAGTCTAATAGGTTGTGATTTGTTTGTTCGTCGAGTTCTCTAAATTATAAAAACTAACAAAAAAGAACATAATGATTCACACCATTGAGGAAAATGATTTCCTTCTTTAAAAAATTATTTGGCATATTTTACAAACATTAAATATAAATTTAAAGATTTAAATTTCAATAATGGATAAACTATGAAGCTTTGTATATAGTTAAAACATATTTTTATTTATATAAATCTTTTTTTATTATAATAAATGTGTGTTTAAATATTAAGGTATAGAATAATCTAGATAGGTTTAACTATTTAATGAAATTTAAGGGAGGAGAACCCAACATAGCATTAATTGTTGATAATTAATAAAAATCTATTATGAATTATTAAGTTCATAAACAAATTACTTTGGATTTTTACAAAATGCGTTGTTTAAACTGCAGGCTATTAATAATAGCTTTATTAAATTTATTTTTTATAGGAAACTTTTTAAATTGAAAATACATAAGTTAAGAAGAAAAAAATATTCAAAAGAATAAAACATTAATTTTTCTCCAAAGCTGGGAGTCAAACCCATAATTCATAACATTGAATTTGCATGGAGTGCTACTTTGGAATTAAGCTATACATCTACAAATTTATGTTTATATACTATACCATTATTTTTTTTAATATTATAAACTTTATCACATTTAAAAACTTTGTTAATGAATGTAATGATTACGGTGTAATTTATAATATAAGATATTGAAATAATTTTTGGTGTTCTCAAAGAACGATATTAAAATAAGTTTAGAAAAATTAAAATTAAAATGAACTTCTTTTTAAAATAAATATAACGAATATGCGTAAAATACCAAAAGAAACATTATATTGATATTATTTTCGCTAGCTTCTCATATAATAACTTTATTAAGAGACTTTTTTTGGGTGCAAAAAACATGTGACTTTTAATATGTTAAAACAGTACAAAAATGAACAAATAAGTTAATGAATATCACCCTTAGTATTTTAGTTTATAACAAACGAGATTCCAATAACAGCCAATACTTTAGAGTAAAATATAATTCAATCGTTTTTTAGGATGTTTTAAGGAAAAATGATATAGTTTTTTGAAAAAGAGTATTTCGAAAAATCTCAATATATGTCATTCAACAATCAAACCATACTAGGGTCATAACTTTGGTAAAAATTTTACCTGAAGAAAAAATATAAATTAGAAAACTTATGGGACACAAACCTAACCTAAAAGAAAAAACTGGAAAAGGAAAAGAAAAAAGTAATAGAAAACCAGGTTTTTCATATTCTATATTGTCGGTGAAATGTATCGTTCCATTTTTATTAAAAGAACATTAGGTAAAAAGTTCAAAATGTCCGTACCACACAATATTCTAGAAAAACGTCAATGTGTATAACTACTTGTGACTACAATTAATGCCTTCTAAACTCAAATACTCATTTAAATAGAAAACATAATCCTTGGCCTCTTATAACCAAAGGGGAAAACCATAAATTCTAATCAAGTACGAAAGACTTGTGTTGCCTACCATATAAGAGTTGAAATATGGTGTCAAAAAACAAATGAAATATTAGAAATGTAAACTTTCAGGCCCGTGATCAGAACATTATACGAATATTCAATATAAAACGCATGGACACAAAAATCGTCACCGATTGAGCGAGTGATCATTTTCCCAAAATCTTCATAATAATGTTCCGTATGCAAGGGATCAAGACCGTGAGGAATGTCTCAATTCTGCATCTTAAATCATCCATTAACGAAATAATGAAACTTCAAAACCTTGCAACATATTCCCATTTCTAAAATTTAATCACTATAAGGTCACCCTTGAGGCAAAGTGTAGGCAAATAGTTCAACAATATATCACATGTCTTCTTTGAGACTTGCATAAACGATTTGCTTGGATTTCCTGACACATCGATATCCAATTTCCAATATATTCTCAATATAATATATAACTATAGTTTTTGTTCTGGTGACTAATAGAGGAATTGGTTAATGCCGTGTATGCATTAAAGCGATATGGTGCGAAGAACTCCTAAACAATTGACAATTAAAATCAATACACCCACAACCTGATAAAAAAGATGCATTGGTAAAACATTGATTGAAACGTATAGTTTTAAATCAAGACAAACTTTCACAATTTACTATTTCTTTGTCGTACCATAACTATTTGAAATATAAAATTTGAATTTAAACAGGTGTTTTGCACCATTCAAAGCTAGTTGGTTTAGGACAACTATTTCAATTAACCTCTCAAATACTTTTGCATTAATAATTAATGTTATCATGAAAGTGAAACAGCCATAATAGGCGTGTAGTCTAATAGGTTGTGATTTGTTTGTTCGTCGAGTTCTTTAAATTATAAAAACTAACAAAAAAGAAGATAATAATTCACACCATTGAGGAAAATGATTTCCTTGTTTAAAAAATTATTTGGCATTTTTTACAAACATTAAATATAAATTTAAAGAATTAAATTTCAATAATGGATAAACTATGAAGTTTTGTATATAGTTACAACATATTTTTATTTATATAAATCTATTTTTATTATAATAAATATGTGTTTAAATATTAAGGTATAGATAAATCTAGATAGGTTTAACTATTTAATGAAATTTAAGAGAGAAGAATCCAACATAACATTAATTTTTGATAATTAATAAAAATCTATTATGAATTATTAAGTTCATAAACAAATTACTTTGGATTATTACAAAAATGCGTTGTTTAAACTGCAGGCTATTAATAATAGCTTTATTAAATTTATTTTTTATAGGAAACTTTTTAAATTGAAAATACATGAGTTAAGAAGAAAAAAATATTCAGAAGAATAAAACATGAATTTTTCTCCAAAGCTGGGAGTTGAACCCATAATTCATAACATTGAATTTGACTGGAGTGCTACTTTGGAATTATGCTATACATCTACAAATTTATGTTTATATACTATACCATTATTTTTTTTAATATTATAAACTTTATCACATTTAAAACTTTGTTAATGAATGTAATGATTACGGTGTAATTTATAATATAAGATATTGAAATAATTTTTGGTGTTCTCAAAGAACGATATTAAAATAAGTTTAGAAAAATTAAAATTAAAATGAACTTCTTTTTAAAATAAATATAACGAATATGCGTAAAATACCAAAAGAAACATTATATTGATATTATTTTCGCTAGCTTCTCATATAATAACTTTATTAACAGACTTTTTTTGTGTGCAAAAAACATGTGACTTTTAATATGTTAAAACAGTACAAAAATGAACAAATAAGTTAATGAATATCACCCTTAGTATTTTAGTTTATAACAAACGAGATTCCAATAACAGCCAATACTTTAGAGTAAAATATAATTCAATCGTTTTTTAGGATGTTTTAAGGAAAAATGATATAGTTTTTTGAAAAAGAGTATTTCGAAAAATCTCAATATATGTCATTCAACAGTCAAACCATACTAGGGTCATAACTTTGGTAAAAATTTTACCTGAAGAAAAAATATAAATTAGAAAACTTATGGGACACAAACCTAACCTAAAAGAAAAAAACTGGAAAAGGAAAAGAAAAAAGTAATAGAAAACCAGGTTTTTCATATTCTATATTGTCGGAGAAATGTATCGTTCCATTTTTATTAAAAGAACATTAGGTAAAAAGTTCAAAATGTCCGTACCACACAATATTCTAGAAAAATGTCAATGTGTATAACTACTTGTGACTACAATTAATGCCTTCTAAACTCAAATACTCATTTAAATAGAAAACATAATCCTTGGCCTCTTATAACCAAAGGGGAAAACCATAAATTCTAATCAAGTACGAAAGACTTGTGTTGCCTACCATATAAGAGTTGAAATATGGTGTCAAAAAACAAATGAAATATTAGAAATGTAAACTTTCAGGCCCCCGATCAGAACATTATACGAATATTCAATATAAAACGCATGGACACAAAAATCGTCACCGATTGAGCGAGTGATCATTTTCCCAAAATCTTCATAATAATGTTCCGTATGCAAGGGATCAAGACCGTGAGGAATGTCTCAATTCTGCATCTTAAATCATCCATTAACGAAATAATGAAACTTCAAAACCTTGCAACATATTCCCATTTCTAAAATTTAATCACTATAAGGTCACCCTTGAGGCAAAGTGTAGGCAAATAGTTCAACAATATATCACATGTCTTCTTTGAGACTTGCATAAACGATTTGCTTGGATTTCCTGACACATCGATATCCAATTTCCAATATATTCTCAATATAATATATAACTATAGTTTTTGTTCTGGTGACTAATAGAGGAATTGGTTAAGGCCGTGTATGCATTAAAGCGATATGGTGCGAAGAACTCCTAAACAATTGACAATTAAAATCAATACACCCACAACCTGATAAAAAGATGCATTGGTAAAAACATTGATTGAAACGTATAGTTTTAAATCAAGACAAACTTTCACAATTTACTATTTCTTTGTCGTACCATAACTATTTGAAATATAAAATTTGAATTTAAACAGGTGTTTTGCACCATTGAAAGCTAGTTGGTTTAGGACAACTATTTCAATTAACCTCTCAAATACTTTTGAATTAATAATTAATGTTTTCATGAAAGTGAAACAGCCATAATAGGCGTGTAGTCTAATAGGTTGTGATTTGTTTGTTCGTCGAGTTCTCTAAATTATAAAAACTAACAAAAAAGAACATAATGATTCACACCATTGAGGAAAATGATTTCCTTCTTTAAAAAATTATTTGGCATATTTTACAAACATTAAATATAAATTTAAAGATTTAAATTTCAATAATGGATAAACTATGAAGTTTTGTATATAGTTAAAACATATTTTTATTTATATAAATCTTTTTTTATTATAATAAATGTGTGTTTAAATATTAAGGTATAGAATAATCTAGATAGGTTTAACTATTTAATGAAATTTAAGGGAGGAGAACCCAACATAGCATTAATTGTTGATAATTAATAAAAATCTATTATGAATTATTAAGTTCATAAACAAATTACTTTGGATTTTTACAAAAATGCGCTGTTTAAACTGCAGGCTATTAATAATAGCTTTATTAAATTTATTTTTTATAGGAAACTTTTTAAATTGAAAATACATAAGTTAAGAAGAAAAAAATATTCAAAAGAATAAAACATTAATTTTTCTCCAAAGCTGGGAGTCAAACCCAGAATTCATAACATTGAATTTGCATGGAGTGCTACTTTGGAATTAAGCTATACATCTACAAATTTATGTTTATATACTATACCATTATTTTTTTTAATATTATAAACTTTATCACATTTAAAACTTTGTTAATGAATGTAATGATTACGGTGTAATTTATAATATAAGATATTGAAATAATTTTTGGTGTTCTCAAAGAACGATATTAAAATAAGTTTAGAAAAATTAAAATGAAAATGAACTTCTTTTTAAAATAAATATAACGAATATGCGTAAAATACCAAAAGAAACATTATATTGATATTATTTTCGCTAGCTTCTCATATAATAACTTTATTAAGAGACTTTTTTTGTGTGCAAAAAACATGTGACTTTTAATATGTTAAAACAGTACAAAAATGAACAAATAAGTTAATGAATATCACCCTTAGTATTTTAGTTTATAACAAACGAGATTCCAATAACAGCCAATACTTTAGAGTAAAATATAATTCAATCGTTTTTTAGGATGTTTTAAGGAAAAATGATATAGTTTTTTGAAAAAGAGTATTTCGAAAAATCTCAATATATGTCATTCAACAATCAAACCATACTAGGGTCATAACTTTGGTAAAAATTTTACCTGAAGAAAAATATAAATTAGAAAACTTATGGGACACAAACCTAACCTAAAAGAAAAAACTGGAAAAGGAAAAGAAAAAAGTAATAGAAAACCAGGTTTTTCATATTCCATATTGTCGGTGAAATGTATCGTTCCATTTTTATTAAGAGAACATTAGGTAAAAAGTTCAAAATGTCTGTACCACACAATATTCTAGAAAAATGTCAATGTGTATAACTACTTGTGACTACAATTAATGCCTTCTAAACTCAAATACTCATTTAAATAGAAAACATAATCCTTGGCCTCTTATAACCAAAGGGGAATACCATAAATTCTAATCAAGTACGAAAGACTTGTGTTGCCTACCATATAAGAGTTGAAATATGGTGTCAAAAAACAAATGAAATATTAGAAATGTAAACTTTCAGGCCCCCGATCAGAACATTATACGAATATTCAATATAAAACGCATGGACACAAAAATCGTCACCGATTGAGCGAGTGATCATTTTCCCAAAATCTTCATAATAATGTTCCGTATGCAAGGGATCAAGACCGTGAGGAATGTCTCAATTCTGCATCTTAAATCATCCATTAACGAAATAATGAAACTTCAAAACCTTGCAACATATTCCCATTTCTAAAATTTAATCACTATAAGGTCACCCTTGAGGCAAAGTGTAGGCAAATAGTTCAACAATATATCACATGTCTTCTTTGAGACTTGCATAAACGATTTGCTTGGATTTCCTGACACATCGATATCCAATTTCCAATATATTCTCAATATAATATATAACTATAGTTTTTGTTCTGGTGACTAATAGAGGAATTGGTTAAGGCCGTGTATGCATTAAAGCGATATGGTGCGAAGAACTCCTAAACAATTGACAATTAAAATCAATACACCCACAACCTGATAAAAAAGATGCATTGGTAAAAACATTGATTGAAACGTATAGTTTTAAATCAAGACAAACTTTCACAATTTACTATTTCTTTGTCGTACCATAACTATTTGAAATATAAAATTTGAATTTAAACAGGTGTTTTGCCCCATTCAAAGCTAGTTGGTTTAGGACAACTATTTCAATTAACCTCTCAAATACTTTTGCATTAATAATTAATGTTATCATGAAAGTGAAACAGCCATAATAGGCGTGTAGTCTAATAGGTTGTGATTTGTTTGTTCGTCGAGTTCTTTAAATTATAAAAACTAACAAAAAAGAAGATAATAATTCACACCATTGAGGAAAATGATTTCCTTGTTTAAAAAATTATTTGGCATTTTTTACAAACATTAAATATAAATTTAAAGAATTAAATTTCAATAATGGATAAACTATGAAGTTTTGTATATAGTTACAACATATTTTTATTTATATAAATCTATTTTTATTATAATAAATATGTGTTTAAATATTAAGGTATAGATAAATCTAGATAGCTTTAACTATTTAATGAAATTTAAGAGAGAAGAATCCAACATAACATTAATTTTTGATAATTAATAAAAATCTATTATGAATTATTAAGTTCATAAACAAATTACTTTGGATTATTACAAAAATGCGTTGTTTAAACTGCAGGCTATTAATAATAGCTTTATTAAATTTATTTTTTATAGGAAACTTTTTAAATTGAAAATACATGAGTTAAGAAGAAAAAAATATTCAGAAGAATAAAACATGAATTTTTCTCCAAAGTTGGGAGTCGAACCCATAATTCATAACATTTAATTTGACTGGAGTGCTACTTTGGAATTATGCTATACATCTACAAATTTATGTTTATATACTATACCATTATTTTTTTTAATATTATAAACTTTATCACATTTAAAAACTTTGTTAATGAATGTAATGACTACCGTGTAATTTATAATAAAAGATATTGAAATAATTTTCGGTGTTCTCAAAGAACGATATTAAAATATGTTTAGAAAAAATAAAATCAAAATGAACTTCTTTTTAAAATTAATATAACGAATATGCATAAAATACCAAAAGAAACATTATATTGATATTATTTTCGCTAACTTCTCATATAATAACATTATTAAGAGACTTTTTTTGTGTGAAAAAAACATGTGACTTTTAATATGTTAAAATAGTACAAAAATGAACAAATAAGTTAATGAATATCACTTGTAGTATTTTAATTTATAACAAACGAGATTGCAATAACAACCAATAATTTAGAGTAAACTATAATTAAATCGTTTTTTAGGAAGTTTTAAAGAAAAATGATATAGTTTTTTGAAAAAGAGTATTTCGAAATATCTCAATATATGTCATTCAACAATCAAACCATAATAGGGTCATAAGTTTGGTAAAAAATTCACCTGAAGAAAAAATATCGTTCCATTTTTATTAAAAGAACGTTAGGTAAAAAGTTCAAAATATCCGTACCGCACAATTTTCTAGAAAAATATCAATGTGTTTAACTACTTGTTACAACATTCAATGCCTTCTAAACTCAAATACTCATTTAAATAGAAAACATAATCCTTGGTCTCTTATAATCAAAGGGGAATACCAGAAATTCTAATCAAGTACGAAAGTTTTATATTGCCTACCATATATGAGTTGAATAATGGTGTCCAAAAAACAAATGATATATTAGAAATGTAAACTTCTAGGCCCCCGATAAGAACATTATATGAATATTCAATATAAAACACATGAACACAAAAATCGTCACCGATTGAGCGAGTGATCATTTTCCAGAATCTTCATAATACTGTTCCATATGCAAGGGATCAAGACCGTGAGGAATGTCTTATTTCTGCATCTTAAATCATCCACTAACGAAATAATGAAACTTCAACACCTTGCAACATATTCCCATTTCTAAAATTTAATCACAATAACGTCACCCTTGAAGCAAAGTGTAGGCAAACAGTTCAACAATATATCACATGTCTTCTTTGAGACTTCCGTAAACGATTTGCTTGGATTTCCTGGCACATCGACATCCAATTTCCAAAATATTCTCAATACAATATATAAGTATAGTTTTTGTTCTGCTGACTAAGAGAGGAATTTGTTATGGTCGTGTATGAATTAAAGCGATATGGTGCTAAGAACTCCTAAACAATTGAAAAATAAAACCAATACACCCACAACTTGATAAAAAAGATACATTGGTAAAAACATTGATTGAAATGTATAGTTTTAAATCACGGCAATTTTTCACAATTTACTATTTCTTTGTCGTCCAATAACTATTTGAAATAAAAAAATTGAATTAAACAGGTGTTTTGCACCATTCAAAGCTAGTTGGATTAGGACAACTATTTTAATTAACCTCTCAAATACTTTTGCATGATTAATTAATTTTATCACGGAAGTGAAACATCCATAATACGCGTGTAGTCTAATAGGTTGTGATTTGTTTGTTCGTCGAATTCTTTAAATTCTAAAAACTAACGAAAACTGACATAATGATTCACACCATTGAGGAAACTGAGTTCCTTGTTTAAAGAATTATTTGGCATATTTTACAAACAAAGATTTAAATTTCAATCATGGATAAACTATAAAGTTTTCTATATAGTTATGACATATTTTTATTTAGATAAATCTATTTTTATTATAATAAATGTGTGTCTAAATATTAAGGTATAGAATAATCTAGATAGGTGTAACTATTTAATGAAATTTAATGGAGAAGAACCCAACATAACATTATTGGTTGATAATTAATAAAAATCTATTATGAATTAATAAGTTCATAAACAAATTACTTTGGATTTTTACAAAAATGCGTCGTTTAAACTGCAGGCTATTAATAATAACTTTTTTAAATTTTTTTTATAGGAAACATTTTAAATTGGAAATACATGAGTTAAGAAGAAAAAAATATTCAAAAAAATAAAACATGAACTTTTCTCCAAAGCTGGGAGTCAAACCCAGAATTCATAATATTGAATTTTCCTGGTATGCTACTTTGGAATTATGCTATAAATCTACAAATTTATGTTTATATACTATACCATTTTTTTTTAATATTATAAACTTTATCACATTTAAAAACTTTGTTAATGAATGTAATAATTACCGAGTAATTTATAATAAAAGATATTAAAATAATTTTTGGTGTTCTCAAAGAATGATATTAAAATAAGCTTGGGAAAATTAAAACCAAAATGAACTTCTTTTTAAAATTAATATAACGAATATGCGTAAAATACCACAAGAAACATTATATTGATATTTATTTCGCTAACTTTTCATATAATAACTTAATAAGAGACTTATTTTTGTGTGAAAAAAACATGTGACTTTTAATATGTTAAAATAGTACAAAAATGAACAAATAAGTTAATGAATATCACTTGTAGTATTTTAATTTATTACAAATGAGATTGCAATAACAACCAATACTTTAGAGTAAACTATAGTTAAATCGTTTTTAGGATGTTTTAAGGAAAAATGATATATTTTTTTGAAAAAGAGTATTTCGAAAAATCTCAATATATGTCATTCAACAATAAAACAATACTAGCGTCATAACTTTGGTATAAGTTGTATATTAAAAAACTTATGAGACACAAACCTAACCTAGAAGAAAAAACTGGAAAAGGAAAAGAAAAAAGTAATAGAAAAAAAGGTTTTTGATATTCTATATTGTCGATGAAATGTATCGTTCCATTTTTATTAAAAGAACGTTAGGTAAAAAGTTCAAAATGTCCGTACCACATAATTTTCTAGAAAAATATCAATGTGTTTCACTACTTGTTACTACATTCAATGCCTTCTAAACTCAAATACTCATTTAAATAGAAAGTGTAATCCTTGGTCTCTTATAATCAAAGGGGAATACCATAAATTCTAATCAAGTACGAAAGTTTTATATTGCCTACCATATATGAGTTGAAATATGGTGTCCATAAAACAAATGAAATATTAGAAATGTAAACTTCCAGGCCCCCGATAAGAACATTATACGAATATTCAATATAAAAAACATGAACACAAAAATCGTCATCGATTGAGCGAGTGATCATTTTCCAGAATCTTCATAATACTGTTCCATATGCAAGGGATCAAGACCGTGAGGAATGTCTTATTTCTGCATCTTAAATCATCCATTAACGAAATAATGAAACTTCAACACCTTGCAACATATTCCCATTTCGAAAATTTAATCACAATAACGTCACCCTTGAAGAAAAGTGTAGGCAAAAAGTTCAACAATATATCACATGTCTTCTTTGAGACTTCCGTAAACGATTTGCTTGGATTTCCTGGCACATCGACATCCAATTTCCAAAATATTCTCAATACAATATATAAATATAGTTTTTGTTCTGCTGACTAAGAGAGGAATTTGTTAAGGTCGTGTAAGAATTAAAGCGATATGGTGCTAAGAACTCCTAAACAATTGACAAATAAAACCAATACACCCACAACTTGATAAAAAAGATACATTGGTAAAAACAATGATGAAATGTATAGTTTTAAATCACGGCAATTTTTCGCAATTTACTATTTCGTTGTCGTACAATAACTATTTGAAATAAAAAAATTGAATTAAACAGGTGTTTTGCACCATTCAAAGCTAGTTGGATTAGGACAACTATTTTAATTAACCTCTCAAATACTTTTGCATGATTAATTAATTTTATCATGGAAGTGAAACAACCTTAATAGGCGTGTAGTCTAATAGGTTGTGATTTGTTTGTTCGTCGAGTTCTTTAAATTATAAAAACTAACGAAAACTAACATAATGATTCACACCATTGAGGAAACTGAGTTCCTTGTTTAAAAAATTATTTGGCATATTTTACAAACAAAGATTTAAATTTCAATCATGGATAAACTATAAAGTTTTCTATATAGTTATAACATATTTTTATTTAGATAAATCTATTTTTATTATAATAGATGTGTGTCTAAATATTAAGGTATAGAATAATCTAGATAGGTGTAACTATTTAATGAAATTTAAGGGAGAAGAACCCAACATAACATTAATCGTTGATAATTAATAAAAATCTATTATGAATTAATAAGTTCGTAAACAAATTACTTTGGATTTTTACAAAAATGCGCCGTTTAAACTGCAGGCTATTAATAATAGCTTTATTAATTTTTTTTATAGGAAACATTTTAAATTGGAAATACATGAGTTAGGAAGAAAAAATATTCAAAAAAATAAAACATGAACTTTTCTCCAAAGCTGGGAGTCAAACCACGAATTCATAACATTGAATTTTCCTGGTGTGCGACTTTGGAATTATGATATAAATCTACGAATTTATGTTTATATACTATACCATTATTTTTTTTAATATTATAAACTTTATCACATTTAAAAACTTTGTTAATGAATGTAATAATTATCGAGTAATTTATAATAAAAGATTTTGAAATAATTTTGGTGTTCTCAAAGAATGATATTAAAATAAGTTTGGGAAAATTAAAATCAAAATGAACTTCTTTTTAAAATTAAGATAACGAATATGCGTAAAATACGAAAAGAAACATTATTTTGATATGATTTTCGCTAACTTTTCATATAATAACTTTATTAAGAGACGTTTTTTTGTGTGAAAAAAACATGTGACTTTTAATATGTTAAAATAGTACAAAAATGAACAAATAAGTTAATGAATATCACTTGTAGTATTTTAATTTATTACAAATGAGATTGCAATAACGACCAATACTTTAGAGTAAACTATAGTTAAATCCTTTTTAGGAAGTTTTAATAAAAAATGATATATTTTTTTGAAAAAGAGTATTTCGAAAATCTCAATATATGTCATTCAACAATCAAACAATACTAGCGTCATAACTTTGGTAAAAATTGTATATTAAAAAACTTATGAGACATAAACCTAACCTAGAAGAAAAAACTGGAAAAGGAAAAGAAAAAAGTAATAGAAAAACAGGTTTTTGATATTCTATATTGTCGATGAAATGTATCGTTCCATATTTATTAAAAGAACGTTAGGTAAAAAGTTCAAAATGTCCGTACCGCACAATTTTCTAGAAAAATATCAATGTGTTTAACTACTTGTTACTACATTCAATGCCTTCTAAACTCAAATACTCATTTAAATAGAAAACATAATCCTTGGTCTCTTATAATCAAAGGGGAATACCAGAAATTCTAATCAAGTACGAAAGTTTTATATTGCCCACCATATATGAGTTGAAATATGGTGTCCAAAAAACAAATGATATATTAGAAATGTAAACTTCTAGGCCCCCGATAAGAACATTATATGAATATTCAATATTGTAATATCCCATATTCCCTTAAATGCTCAATTAGTTGTCAGTTGAGACCAATTGAGTACATGTGTACTATATCTTTGGTTAGTTATAACAATTGGAGCTCCTATGTGCTCTAAATGTTGTCAATTGGGACCAATAGAGTAACCGGTGAACTCTGAAGAGATTAATTATTAATAAAGAGACAGACCAATAGTAATAATTACAGGAGAGGACATTTTTGGTAACATTAATAATTGGTCAATTGGTGCTGGAAGATGAAATATCAATTGGGATATTTTGTTACTACTTAATATTATATATTATATATTATATATGTAATGTAGTATGTGTAGTGGAAAAGAGAAGGAGAAAAGAAGATATATCAGAAAGAAAAGAAAGGGAAGAGGAGAAAAAGAGGAAAAGAGGAAAAGAAGGAAGAGAAAGAGGAAGAAGAGGAGAAGAAGAAAACTCATGGGAGAAGAAGAGGAAGGAAACCATGGAAGCACCATCATCATCTCATCTTCATCATCACCAACTTCATCTTCTTCTTCTACTAGGTGAGTTCTTAGTTTAGTTATAGCTTTGGGGATAAATTTCATGAAATTGGGAATTAGGAATTTATAATATATACTATGTTTGTTAAATTGATGATTGATATATGAACTTCTTGGTGTGTTGTAACTCTATGGTTGTTAATCCATAATACATGATGTTGGTTGTTGTTGAAAACTCATGTTATGTGAAAATAGTAGGGAAAATAAAAGAGGAGTTATTTAAGGAAAGAAGTCACTGAGAATTAGAATATGTCACCAAGGGGATTCAAACCCAGGACCTCCTTTGAAACTGTACATGCCTTACCACTAGGCTAGAGAGGTTGTTGTTGAATGCTTATGCAATGAATAAATATTAATCTAAATCTTGATTAAGATAGATTAATGAATTAATTGAGCGTTATAACTCCGTTTTGGATGCGGACGGATGCATTAGTAAGATAATGAAAAAGGCTATTATTATGATATCATATTATAGTATATTATGTGTCTTACAAATTAAATGAATTATATTTATGATGGGTGTTAAACATGGTTGATTGTGAAATAACATGACTAAAGATAACGTAAAAGACTATTATTATTGTTCCATGTTATAAAATAGGATGTGATTTATAAATGCCATGAATTTTATCATGATGAAAATAAAATATTGTTGTTATGTGGAAGGTGAGATAACATGATTGAAAACCTTACAAAGATGAGTGAGGAAACCTAGAAGAATAATTTGATTAATAACTTAGAAAGATAATCTAGGTTATGGAACATGTGAGATACATGTATGAGAATACGGTATTCATTCGTACGACGCTTATGTGAGGTCGTGGACGAATTGTTACCATGATTGAGAATGAGACGCATTGTATGGAACATGCCATATTATTACTTGTGTATTATTATTATTATTTGTGTATTATTATTATTTGTGTATTATGGTGAATGAAGTCACCTATGATTGATGAATTTGTTATGGTTCGTGGAACCAATGTTTTGTGGAACCGATCATCTTTCAGAATTTGTGTTTTTCTGTGGTGGTACACATCTCTATTGGTATGCTTAGATGAGTAAGTATTGGGATGTGGGACCAATGATTCGAGCCTTAATTGGGTTTGAGCCCCAACCATGGTGGACATGGGGGAAAGGTGGACACCTAAGTGGGTTAGAGTCCCATACGGTGAAAGATACTCAAAGTGGGTTAGAGTCCCATACGAGTGATGGTTCTTAAAAGTGGGTTAGAGTCCCATAGGGGAACCTGATATCCACCGCGAAAGTCGAATCATACGAGCATGCATGAACCGGGCCTGGCTTAGATGTAAGTCTGTTCGGGAATTGATGCGTCGTGATCTGAATAATGATCGTGGTTGAGTTATGAGAACTCAGATGTATGTTGCCATACAATTGCGAGATAGTTCCCCATCGCTCAAGTCTTCGTTCCCTTGTTGACTTGAGTTGGATATGAGCTGAATATCAATTAGAACACCATGTAGAGCCGAGTGGACCCATAGGATAGGAGAACTCACTGAGATTATTATCTCATCCCATTATTGTTGTTATTTTTTTCAGGTATTCTTTACAGTTTGAATCTAAGAGAAACTGTTATGGATGTTTCAAGGGTTGTTGTTTAGCATGATCTTCCGCTGTGGAGTGGTGTGCAATGAAGATATTGCACATAGTTCTTAGATTTTTATTGTTTAGGCATTATTGTATAACATGTTCCATTAATGTTTTTAGTTTGGACATGCATATACTTTGATGCCATTAGGCACTTATGTTGTGACAGTACCAAAATTTAACACTTGTATGATATTATTCTAGATATATATTATACGGGTTGTTACAGTTGGTATCAGAGCAGGTCGATTCTCGACCTAGCCTTGAAACATCATAAGTAAATCTATTCCTGCCTCATATGTGTGTTTAGTGTAACACCTCAAAATTTGCCCTCCTCTCTTGGGACTAGCTTAACACATTGCATATCATTTGTAGGTCATTAGGCATTGCATGTTTGCATATCATATGGCAACATCAAGTCATCCTCCTAAGTCTTGGTCAGAAGATGAGAGGTTGAGATGCAAGCTAGGGTTTCATTGGATTGATCATTAGCCATCTGAGGATGTGTGATTCAAATTAGGGTTTCTTGGTTCTCAAGGAGATTGATCTTCATCTTGGTTGAAATGGTACATCATCATCATCATGGTGTTGTCATCACCAAGAGATTCCTTATGCTTGATCATATTCTTTGAGATTAGGGTTTTGACCTCTAGTCAACCCTAATCAGCTGCATTGTGCCAATCAGGGCTTGTGAAGGAAATGGGGTTTCAATGGATATGGGGATCATCATATGGTTATATTGAGCATATGGAGGCTAGGGTTTCATCATTGAGCCATTTCATCTGGAGTTTGAGGCTCAACTTGATCAGTCAAGCTGCAATTCATCTATCAGTCAACAAAAGTCAACTGTGGTCAACTGTGCCTGAAATGATGGATTTGGAGGAGGGAGAGGGTTAAAGACACTTCATTCATGTCTAAACAAGTTTCATTTGACATTTCAAACATCAAGAATGAAGAAAATAAAGTCAGATGAAAACTTTCCAAAAATAGAAAGTGACTTGTAATTGAAAACTGCCAAAAATGGAAAGTTTTTCTCCTCAAAATTACGTATCCAAAAATGCTTCAAATGAAATTTTGTCCAACATGAAAGTTGTAGATCTTGCTCTCACCTTTCCAAAAAGTCCAAGAACACTCATTTCTCATGTGTGGTTGGCAAGTTATGATCAAATCATTTTCAGAAAATGTTGATTTTCAAAGTGGCATAACTTTTGAATGGAAAGGCCAAATTGAGTGATTTTTCTTTGAGCAAACCACATTTGACATGTACTATCACATTGCATCATTACATTTCATTGAAAACCTTCACATAAAAAGGTCATTTTTCAAGTGTTCATTTTAAAAATTGGTGGGAAAAATAGTGAATTTTCAAAATACAAGGCATTTGCATACAAAACCTTTTCCAACACATCATAAACATCATTTTGGACTTGCTTGAATGGTTTTTGCACTGTTACATTGACTGCATTGTGAAAAGGGCATTTTGGCCAATTATGCATAAACCTCATTTTGCTAATTCACTTCCAATTTGCCTAATTGTGATTAACACTTGGATTAAGACATAGTATAAGATCATAATCATAACAGAAAATGATAATCACAATTCACTTTTCAGATCTAAACTCAGAAATTTCTCAAATTCTCTCAATTTTCTTCAAACTTTTTCACACTTTTTTCACCATTTCCATTGAATTTCTTCACTCTTTTTGCTGGTTCTTGTTTGATCTATCTTATATAGGTATTATTGAAGAACTGTTTCACAAAACATTGGCAAAAGCATTGAGAAATCGCAGCTGTCATCATCAAGTTCATCCATGGCATTTTGAGCATTCTTGGAACTGAAGCATACTGGAGCTACAAGACCTATTCCAATCATCTTCTACATCATCCATCATCATCTGTTTTGGCATTTCAACGCTTGATACGCACGAATTCACAACTGTCCTCGAATTAAGGTCAGTTTTCGAATTCAACGATTCTCAAAATTAATGCATGCTTCTTGTAGATCGTACTTAGTAGATAATTCTGAAATTCGTTTCACTGATTTTGGTTGAGAAATGAGAGAGTTACGTGAATTTGAACTTTGATGCATGATAATGTTTTGCTTCGATCCGTTCAGATTAGGAAGAGTTAGGTCAAGATAATTTGAGATTGTGAATGTACGCAGTGAGACCTTTCCAACGATATGTGGATTGTTGATTTTAGTGAACATTTGTTCTTGAATGTTTGAATGTATGAACTCGTGCGATGAACACTTGAAGTTTCCAGAATTCCGCTGTAGATCTTCATTGCTTGCGTTTGGCCATGCGGTTGACGTTTATGCTACAGTAGCACGCGCGTTTGTTTTTTTAAAAATAAATTACTGTAGCTTCGATTCCTTGCTGAATCGTTTTCCACATGAGCCTTTGCATTTTTACTCATATGCTATACATGTGACATGCCTTGCTTCCATTTCATTTTTTTATTTTCTTTCCATAATCAAAAATCCATAACTCCTTCAATTTTGTTCCAAATTTGATGCAATTTTTTGTGCCATTCACCTTGTGATATGCTGGATTTTTTGGTTATTTTTAATCATGTTGTGCACGTGTGGAAAAATTAAATGCCTAGGGATTGTTTGAATGTGTCTTTTGTGCACCATGCTCACCATTTTGATCATAAAATCTTGATGCTTCATTAGAAATGCTTGAAATTTTATATGCACATTCTTGACTCTTTCCTGGTGATTTTGATGTATAGTTTGATAATTTTGAGTTTCTGGATTGATAGATATGATGTGATCAAGTTGAGTGTGACAATGTGTGTCACTCTATGTTATGTCAACTTCATGAATTTTGTTTCCATGCTTATTGAATGCCATTTGCCCTAGATTTTTGCATGTGATTACATCTATATGTTAGGTTTAACCATGATTTTTTGTAGGATTTGTTGATGCATTTCCTATTTGATTGATAATTTTCTTTGCTGTTTAGTCATTTTTGGGCTTTTCTTGAGTGATCATCTTACATAGCTTGTGAAATTCTCATGCCTTATCATATGAAGCTGAGATTTTGTGGATTGTTTCTTAACATGTTTAATGTCATTTTGGCTTTGGTCCCATTCATTTATCATTTGTTTCCACTGTTTTACACTTGCTTGAAGTTGACACATGCTTTGTGACATTGGTTGAGCTTGTATTTGCATACCATGACTTAGTGAATTTAATTTCCATACTTCCTCTGGTCCAAATAGCATGAAATTTGATATGCTACTCATTCAATGTGTTCTGTTTAGGCTTGAATTTTTGTGGAATTTATTGAGCTGTTTTGATATTGATTTGATTGTGATCATTCTGTTTGCTCTAATGTGTTTCCAAAGTGCATAGTTTGGCATGTTTTGTATATGAAATGGATTTGGTACATAGTTTTGATGTGAGACCAATTGGATTCTCTTTTTGCTTGATAAATCTTGGTTTTGATTAATTTTCACTTGCTGTTTTGAATTTTTCACCTCCTTTTGACCCTAGGCTTGTCCTAGTGGTCTTGTTTCTCATGTTTGAATGTGCTTTTCAGGGTAAGAAGCAAATGCTTTAAGGAGATTAATGCAAGTTGATTGAGTTTGGTTGATTGCTATGAACTAACTTGGTTTATTTTGTAGGATGCTTGGCTCACTTGAGTTGATTGTGCTTTGCACATGTGATTGATTGTGTTGACTGTTGATTCTTATCTTGTCTGTTTTGACTTTGTGATTGGTATACTGACTGTATTTGATTGATTTCAGGTACATTAGCTGCTAATAGTTCTTTGAGAACTTGCAGTGCTGCTACTTGGTTGTATAAACCAATTGAGGTAGAATTTCTTTTCTCCATGTAGTCTGGAAGACCTGGCCTGTTACTTGGCCAGGCAACTGTCTGAAGTCCTCCTTAAGAGGCGATGTTTGTGATTGTTTAACTTTGTCCCCAAGCAGGAAAAGACCTTGATTAAGGCAATTGGCAGAACCCAAGGGATGTGCAATCCATCCCCTGCTATTCTTGTTGAGTCGTCCCTCTGCTCACACCACTGTGTTGATGCATTGGGATATTAACCCAAGATCCATGTACAGTTGTACAGTTGAGTCAGAGTCATGAGTGTAGAAGGGTTCCCACTTTCTGAACCCACACTCCTTTGTCTGAAGCTCTCCCTGGCCAGGGATAAGAGCTGTGAGGCACACCCCTCACTCACCTTTCATCTGGCTTCACCCTGACTCTCAATGTCAGGGTTAAGAGCCAACACCACCCTGACACAGTTGTGTTGTTTTTGCAACTTAACCCTTGATTGAGCCCACATCTGTCTGTATATAGTGTGTGCTAACGGTGAATGTTTGATTTGCTTTGTTTATGCTTGCATGCTTTGCTTTTTCCTGGTTAGGATTAGCTTGCTGTTGTGCAAGTAGATAGAAACCATAACATAGGGCAATGATGCATGATAACATTTAGGCTCGAGTCCAGCTCCCCAGTAGTGTGTCTCCCTTTGTATCTGGTTAGGTGAGAATTTCTTTCCCGTTCAGGGGAACTACGTCGCCCTGATCCTCATACCAGATGAGGTACGTAGGCAGGAGACCGTGCAAGGTCTCTCCGGGCACCCTTTTTTCTTTTTGTGTGTGTTTGCTTGACAGTTGCTAGGCTCGAGTTCCCGACTCCTTAGTAGCTTGTTGCTTGTTTGTTCTTGTGTGTGTCGGGATATGGATGTAAGACCAACGATTGGCTGTCCGTATCCTGATTATGTTTGTTTGGTTCGGAAGCCGATGTAAGTCTAGCGGTTGGCGTTCGGGTTCCAGGTTTGCCTGTTTTTGTGTGTGTCTTGTTTGGCGTGCGTGAGCCGAACTACGACAGCTCTGATTCTCGTTCCAGACGAGATACGTAGGCATAGGATGCGATATCCTAGCGAGCCCTCTTCCCCTTTTCCCACCTGTGTTGTCTTTAGTGTGTGTGTGTGTGATGTTTGTTTTAGCAACCTTTTCCTATCGTTTGAGCGTGGATCCCGTCGAGTACGACGGATGCGTAGGGGTGCTAATACCTTCCCTTCGCATAACCGACTCCCGATCCCTTTCTCTTTGGTCGCGAGACCATGCTTTTCCCAGGTTTACTCTGAGCGTTTCCTTTCCCTCTTTGGGATAAATAACGCACGGTGGCGGCTCTGTGTTGTTTTGTTTTAGCCCGCTGGTTGTTTTTCGCGGATGCGACAGCTGGCGACTCTGCTGGGGAATTCACAAGATGTTGACTTGTGCTGGTCCATCTTCCCTAAGCGAGTCTCTCCTAGCGTTTTAGGATAGTTTAGGTTGCTTGTGTTGCTCTATTTATTGCATTTATTATTCTGACTGTGTATATATTTGCATAAATATTTGCATGCATCATACTATCATGTTGCCGTCCTCTGTGCAGGTGGTTCCTCTGTTTTGGGGTGGGTGTTCTGAGTGGGGCTAAAACCCAGGCCCGAGTATACACCTAGGATTAGTGTGGTCTCACGTTCCTCATTTGCTTTATCAGCATATTGTTGCAACGTGACATACCACAAGCCGGACGAGGTTCTTTTGAGGGAACTTTTCCTTTGTGGAGTATCCACTTTGGTTGAGTGACTTCATCTGAACTATTGACTCTGGTGACCGATCATTTCCCGGATCTTTGGTTTAGACGATCTTAAGGGAGCTACAATGGCACACCCGAAAGGGCAAACCCATTGAGTATCTTTGCCCGATTGTCGAGACTATTATCCACCTTAGGGTGACCTGTTTAGAATTTACCTGTGAGGGGAGGGTGATTCTTTCAGATGCATTGTTCAGATGGATGGTGATTAATGGTTCCGTTGATCAGAGTCATATTTATAAGTCGGATTTATGGCCATTTATTTCTGAGGCGTCGAAGTGCTGTCCGAGTTATTTATCAGTGGGGATCCGTTTATTTCAGGATTCCCCGGGCCGATTCAGAGATTGTTATGGGTATCTGCTCAGAGATTGTCTGATGATGATGATGATGATGATGTATCTTTCAGTTCCGTTTATTTCGGAACCCTTGAGTTGGATTTGTGGTTACATATTACTTCAGATGGTTGTGATCAGTTCAGAGATCAGGCTTCAGAGCAACATATATTCAAATGACTTGGAGGATGGCAATGCATTGCATTCATTCATCAGCATCATTCGCATTTTGCATTTACCAGCATCTAACACATGTTTATCCATATGCAGGGACATTTTTGATCAAGATCCTGGTTGAGAGACTTTCTGCTCAGATATGAGGCCCGGTTTGAAGGACGATGTTGTCTATAGCTTCTTCGACCCAGAGATTGATGAGTTGAGAGATATGATAGCATTGCTTACACCCGACCATGTGGGGATGTTCAGAGAGTCATACGGTAGTATTCTGAAGATGGTTTTCAGACTCACTGACGGTGATAGAAGCGCCATTCATACTCTTCTCCAGTTCTATGACCCGGGTCTGAGATGTTTTGTGTTTCCAGATTATTTGTTGGGACCTCTGATGGAGGATTATGCTAGCATTCTGGGTATTCAAATCCGAGATCAGATTCCTTTCTGTGCTATTAGGGGAGAGCCTGACATCCTTGGGATTTCCCGTGCTCTTTATTTGAGTCTAGAAGTGACCAAGGAGGGTTTGAAGGAGAAAGGAAAGTTACCGGGTTTTCATTTGAGTTTCTTGGAGGCTAAGGCCAAGGAACATGCTGCTGCGGGTAATTGGAAGACGGTTTGTGCTTTGGTTGCTGTGAGCATTTATGGTGTTATTCTGTTTCCTAATCAGAGGAGCTTTGTGGACCATAATGCCATCAGATTGTTCATGCAGAGGAACCCTATTCCTACTCTGATCGGAGATGTCTATTACTCGGTTCATAACAGGAACGAGAAGAGGCGGGGAAGACTGATCCGATGTTGTGCTCAAATGCTATTCAGATGGTTTATGGGGTATTTGCCTTCCCGAGGTGCTTTTGCTTCTCTTGATCCTACGGTCAAGTGGTCGGTCAGATTGATGGGTTTGCGGGCTGCTGATATAGCTTGGACTCATAACGGTAGGGCCGGACGGGATTTCATATACAGCTGTGGGAGTTTCCCCAATGTGCCTCTTATAGGAGTTCAGGGTTGCATTAATTACAATCCAACGCTTCTTAGGAGACAAATGGGGTTTGCTATGGAGGTCCCTCCTCTTGAGTGTGAGACTCAGGAGTCCTTTTACTTCCCGGTTGAGGGCAATCAAGTCAAGCTGATGCAGGTGTCTGGGTCATGGCGTAACATTCAAAGAAAGGGCAAGGTTCCGTTTGGCAAGGTCAACAGCCGGTATTTTCCTCTATTCGATGATTGGCTTCGGAAGAGGATTGAGATCACACATCTACCATTTCCGGGAGGTGATCCTTGGTGTCCTATGATTGAGGGTCCGTGTTCTTCTGTCAGTATGGAAGAATTCCTCGAGATGAAGAGAGCCAGAGATCAGTTGCAAGCGGAGAAGACTGAATTGGAGATGAGTGTTGCTCGGATTCAGATGGCTAATCAAGAGATCAAAGTAAGGATGGAAGATCAAGACAAGCGACATGCCCTGGAAGCAAAGCGCTTTGAGATGGATACCGCCTACTATGGGAAGATCAGCCAAACCTTAGCGTCATCCACGAAGGAGCACGACGTCACCAAGGAGAGATTGGCTAGAGCTTCAAAGGTCATTGAAGATGAGAAGAGGAGGCAAATCCTTGTGAGAGATCAGAGGGACGACAGAGTCAGAATCCTCGTTGCTGAGTGGGAGGCAAAGCTGAAGACCAAGGAATCAGAGAATGTGAAGATCACCGCTGAGAGAGATCATTGCATCGCCGAGAGAGATCATTATTTCAGACAGATGAAGATTCACCAGAAGGAGGTGGGGAGATTGCAGCAGGAGAACACCGAGCTCAGGTTCGCCGCAGAGTTTGCGAAGATGGTTGATGATGTAGGGCCTTCTGTGGGACCTCCTTCAGTTTAGACCTATCATTTGTGTGGATTACCGTCAGGCATGTTGACGGAATTCACTTGCTTGTATTTCCTTTCTGATTCTGGAGGATTGTATTTGATGTGTCTCAGCTTTGATGTATGACTATGGCGCTTATTGTGCATTTTGCTATGCAATGATTGTTTTCATTCAGTGATCGATCTTCAAGCTTTATTTGCTTTCCTGTATGCACTCGCACGACATATACATGGTTGGGTAGTATTTTGCTGAATCATATATCTCTGATCTGTATGAGGGAATCAAATGATGAATATCAGAATATTGCTGCCGGATTATTATATGTCTCGATGAAGCCAGGATCGAAAGACGGAGTGTCCCTCATGTGGATAAACACTGCATTCATGCATGAACCATAATAACTTGTCTTCTGTTTTGCAGGTGTCAGTTTCTAACCTGTTTGATTGACACAGGAATGATGAATCCGCCCAACACAGACATTCTCGAGCTGAAAGAGAAGATGGGAGAGCTGATCAATGTCATGCAAGAGTTCGCCTTGGGGCAGAAAGCAATTGCCGAGAAGGTGGGGAGGATTGAAGACTGGCTGAAGAAAGGGGAAACACAAGGAAACGCTTCGTCGTCTGGACCGAAGAAATCCTTTGGTAATGACCAGCGCAAGAATGAGGGTGAATCGAGTGCTGTGTATGCCCAGAGAGGACGCGGTAGGAATCGTTACTACAGCACACTGCTGCGGTAACCGCCCCTGTTGGTAATTCACCTGCACCACAGCAACATCAGCCAACTCCAAAGATTGCACAGAGAGCTGGGAACCAAGTGAGAGGAAAGGGGGTTGATCGTCAATTTGATAGGCCACCCATGACATATGCTCTTCTGTTTAAGAAGTTGAAAGATCTCGGAATGGTACAATTGAGGACATTAGCTCCATTGAGATCAGATCAGAGGCCACCTAATTATGATGAGAACGCCAAGTGTGAATTCCATTCTGGTGCGTCTGGGCATAACATTGAGGGTTGTAGAGCCTTTAAGCATGTTGTCCAAGACCTGGTGGATTCCAAGGCCCTCAATTTTACACTGTCATTGAATGTTAATGCTGATCCCGTGCCGGTGCAGGGTCAGGTGATGGTGGGTGTAATCGCTGAAAATTCAGATCGCGTCTGTGCGGTGGGGGAAGAGACTGACAGTGACTGTGAGCTGGAGTCGTGGATAAAAGCGTGCGTACCAGGGAACTGGAAGGCCTAACAGATCATCGTTGTCACTCTACTGGAAGAGTAATAATTTCTGTTTTTCAGTTTTATTTGCATGAAAGCCATACGTTTTGCCCTAAACGTATTGGTCCATTGTAAGGGCCACCTCATGTTTCATTTTGCAACATTTTGCATCATTAATAAATGGATGTTTTTCAATTAAAAGCGGTGTTCCCTGTTTTTCATTTATTTTTGCAGTTTTAAAAATAAAAATGGCAATGTTTGTTTTCATTTTTCTTTCCTTTTGGTTTGTCTCGTTCTGACCTCAAAAGTGACTATTCTCCGGATCTCATTGATAACGATTCGGTTACACCTCATATGACTTCGACAATCCGAACTATCATGCCGAAGAATAAGGCGAAGAAGATTGTGATCTACTGGAAGATTAGCCAGGTTGTCGAAACAAGAGGAGAAGGTGATTCAGCCGCATGAGGAGCGAGTTGAGATTGTTATTCCAAGCGCCGCCGAGGTAGGAAAGGAAACGAAAGTTGGGGCCGCTTCAGAGGCGAGTCGAAAGCAGAATGGTAGCCTTGTTGAAAGAGCATGTGGATACCTTCGCCTGGTCATGTCAGGATATGCCAGGGTCGGATACCGATGTCGTTGTGCACAAGCTACCATTAAGAGAAGACTGTCCTCTAGAGAAGCAGAACGCCGATGCCACGTATCAGAATGACTTTGTGTCATGATGTGATTCATCATGGAATCAAATGCTATGTTGATGACATGATAACAAAGTCCCCAAACAGAAAAGGGGCATCTGGCAAATCTGGCCAAGTTGGTCGATCGGTTAAGACAGTTCAAACTGAGGTTGAACCAGAATAAGTGCACTATCAGAGTGCGGGCCGGTAAGCTGCTGGGGTTCATTGTAAGAGAGGAATCGAGGTTGATCCTGCAAATAAAAAAAAAAAAAAAAAAGAATAAAAAGAAGTGCCTGAACCGAGAACGGAAAGAGAGGTTCGTGGTCTTCTGGGTAGATTGAACTACATGTCATGGTTCACATCTCCTCTAACATCCACGTATGAACCCGTATGAAAACGGATCAAACGGTCAGGTGAAATAATGATTGCCAAGGGGAATTGAAAAAATAAAAGAATAAGTTGCAGGAACCTCCGATTCTGTTGCCTCCCTGTGAAGGGACGACCCTCAATTCTGTACTTGACGGGCCTCGAGGGGTCTATGAGGTGTGTACTGGGGCAGCATGACGAGTCTTGTCGAAAAGAGCATGCAATTTACCTTAGCAAAAAGTTTACCGACTGTGAAACAATACATTCACTGTTCGAGAAAACTTGATGTACTTTGGCATAGGCTACTCGCCGACTGAGACAGTATATGCTGGTTCATACCACTTTGTGGATTTCGAGATGGATCTAATCAGGTAGATTTTTGAAGAGCCAGCAATGACCGGACGGGTTGCGAGAGGGCCAATGATTTTGATTGAATACGATATTCGGTACACTTCTTAGAAAGCAATCGAGGGGAGTGTATTGTCTGATTACCTTCCCCAGCAACCCGTGGAGGCTTATCAACCGAGGAAGTTTGAGTTCCCTGATGAGGACATCTCGAGGTGCTCAAATCGAAAGATTGTGAGGAACCGATCCCGGAGGAGGGGCCTGACCCTGAATCCGAACGGATTCTGATGTCTGATGGGGTTAATGTGAAGGAGTTAGTGCCGTTTTGGTTGCACCAAAAGGATCCCACGTTCCTTTTTGCTACCTTACTAGCATTTGAATTCACCGACGGTGTGATTGAGTAGGAAGCTGGTATCCTGGGTACCGAACGTCGGTGCGCACATCTACTGGGGCAACACCTTTCTCGTTGGTATATGGAATGGAAGCGGTGCTACCGGTTGAGGTTTAGATTCCCTCTTTGAGAGTCCTGATGGACGTGAAATTGCAAGAGGCGGAATGGGTGAGGACCCGGTACGAAGAGTTGAGCCTGATTGAGGAAAAGAGGCTGGCGGCTATTGTAACACCCATCTAAAATACCCCAATAATTAATTAAAACAACAAAATATGAATCAGAGTAGATATGCAATTTCAGGGTGTCACACTTGACACTTCACACCATTCACCAAAATAACTTGTCATGCTCATTTATTAATCAAAATAAAACATTGCACAATTCGCAGCGGATAGAAATCTAACAACATGCAAACCATGTAACACATTACATGTAAAATTGTTCAACAACCAAAAGTGAAAACAAAGTAAAACATCCCGTCCCGATGTTACATATACCAGAGCATGACCCACTAAGGAACTACACTAGACTCCAAGCACTAGCTTCAACTCAATCACTGCTCATTACCTGAAACATAGTTGTAAGGGTGAGTTCCTCAATCGATATAATAAGCATTATAAAATATCATGTAATGCTAAGTAAATTAACACATTCATCACCCTACTCATATCACACATTCAGCAACGGCAACATCAACTCATAATCGTACTCAACACAAACACAAAACACACGTATAATATTGGAATACATCCATTCATATTATACGCCATACATACATTATGAAATGAGACTCCATGCATGCGGTACCGACTATTCGTGAACACATAGTTCAACCTCACCGATCAAACCCAGATACGGCTACCAAGCTCACTAGTCCCACTCATTTGAGACCTAGTGACTCACTCACTAATTCCTCACCATGGGAATTAGCTACCACCATAAAGGTTATGCTATGCACGCTAAATCACCTAGCATGCAAACATCAACAACAATCCACAGTGGACATATGCTCACACTCTAAGCCATAAACAGTCCATCCACAATTGCATACATAATAGATATATTCACAGCATTATGCATACCATCATACATCATTAGCATATTTATCACAGAATCATATCATGTCATGCCAAATAATAAATCACAGTATTAGCACACTCTACTAATACCTATACTGCTCAAAACAACGGGAAATGATCCCTACTATATCATACATCAGCTAAATTACATCCCTCAGCTGCAACGACCAAAACTGCACAACAACAGCTTAGCAAAATCAAACTTCTGCCCATACACGTATGCCTCATGCCCATACGCGTATGGCACATTTCCTAGCCAAGCCCATACGCGTATGGCCTGTCTCATACGCGTATGATACGCGTACCACTTCTCCCATATGCGTACCAACAGAGACAAAACTACGTTAGAACATCATCTTCTTCATTCATACGCGTATGGCCTCACCCCATACGCGTACCACTCACAGGCTACGCGTAAGTACACGCGTATGGCGCGTATCAGCACCAGTCTCTCCCCTCCAGGCCATCTCATACGCGTATGGCCTAGTGTCATACGCGTATGACCAGAAACCAAAATTCCAGATCTGCTATGGGTTTTTCTCTGCTACGAGATTTCTCAAATCCAACCTCCCACAGTCCAATTTTTTACATAGCATTCGTTCATATTATCTAACACAGATCATACCCATTCAATTTCACAATTTCTAACCTTATTACATCTAATTCCTACGAATTTTCTTCAATTATAAACCCTTATCTCATTCATCCATAAGTTCACAATTTGCAGCATTCATCATCCCGATTAGAGTCAATTCAATGGCTTATTACTACCCATTACATGTTAACCCATAATGCCCATGAAACGATGATAAACCCCCCTTACCTGAGTTAATCCGGCAAATCCTTTAACTTCAAGCTTTTCCCTTCTTCAACCCTTTTTCTCTTACTCTTCCTTTTTGCCCTTTTTCCACTTTTTAGTCGCTTCTCTGTTTTCACGTGTAAAAAACCTTTTTACTAAGTGGGACTCTTTACCGATTCCAAAAATCGTTCCAATTCCAACTTTATTATTCCAATAATAATAATCCAATAATATTCCAATTATTTAATTAAATTAATAAATATACTAATAATAATATATATGAAGGGTTTATCTTTTATTTTGAAAAATAATACCCTCTCATTCATATTATCATCATAATATACTATTAAACTTAAATTAAATAATTATCATATTTTATCAGGGTGTTACAACTCTCCCCCACTAAAAGAGTTTTCGTCCTCGAAAACATACCTCAAGCGAATAACTCTGGATAAGACTCCTTCATCTGACTCTCAAGTTCCCAAGTCACATTGCCACCTGCTGGTCCTCCCCAAGCTACCTTTACCAAAGCAATCTCTTTACCCCGCAACTGCTTCAACTCTCGATCCTCGATCCTCATAGGTGATGTTTCAACAGTCAGGTTATCTCTCACCTGTACATCATCTACTTGGACCACATGCGACGGATCAGGAATATACCTCCTCAATTGAGACACATGAAAAACCTCATGCAAATTCGCAAGTCACGGCGGTAAAGCGATACGATAGGCTACCTCCCCTATCCTCTCCAAAATCTGATAAGGGCCAATAAATCGAGGTGTCAACTTCTTCGACTTCAAAGCTCGACCAACCCCAGTTATCGGAGTAACACGAAGAAACACATGATCTCCCTCTTGAAACTCAAGTGACTTCCTCCTCTTGTCGTGATAACTCTTCTGACGACTCTGAGCAATCCTCATCTTCTCCTGAATCATCTTAATCTTTTCCGTAGTTTGTTGAACAATCTCCGGTCCAACCACAGCACTCTCACCGGACTCATACCAACATAAAGGTGTCCGACATCTCCTACCATACAAAGCTTCAAACGGTGCCATACCAATGCTCGAATGAAAACTATTGTTGTAGGTAAACTCAATCAAAGGTAAATAACAATCCCACGCACCTCCCTTTTCCAAAACACAAGCCCTCAAAAGATCCTCCAGTGACTGAATCGTCCTCTCAGTCTGACCATCAGTCTGCGGATGATATGCAGAACTCAATCTCAGCTTAGTTCCCAAAGCCCTCTGCAAACCTTCCCAGAACTCCGATGTAAATCTAGGATCTCTGTCCGAAACAATACTCGACGGAATACCATGCAAACTTACAATTTTCTCAATATACAACTCAGCTAATCTCTCTAACGGATAATCCATTCTGATCGGAATGAAATGAGCCGATTTTGTCAATCTGTCAACAATCACCCAAATAGCTTCAAAATTCTTAATTGTCCTCGGTAAACCAGAAACAAAATCCATACTGATACTATCCCACTTCCACTCTGGAATAGCCAACGGTTGCATTAGCCCAGACGGCTTCTGATGCTCAATCTTTGACTTCTGACAAGTCAAACAAGAATAAACAAAACTCGCAATTTCTCTTTTCATCCCCGGCCACCAAAATAACTTTTTCAAATCATGATACATCTTCGTAGCCCCAGGATGAATACTCAGGCCACTACGATATCCTTCCTCAAGAATACTCTTCTTAAGTTCGGTAACATTCGGAATACACACTCGATTACCAAATTTCAAAACACCATTCTCATCAACTCTGAATTCACCACCTTGACCTTGATTCACTAGAGTCAACTTATCAACCAAAAGCACATCGGATTTCTGACCCTCTCTAATCTCATCCAGAATACCACTCGTTAACTTCAACATTCCCAATTTAACACTATTGTGAGTACTCTCACACACCAAACTCAAGTCTCTAAACTGCTCAATTAAATCCAATTCCTTAACCATTAACATAGACATATGCAATGATTTCCGACTCAATGCATCAGCCACTACGTTTGCTTTACCCGGATGGTAATTCAAACCAAAGTCATAATCCTTCAGAAACTCTAACCATCTCCTCTGTCTCATATTCAGCTCTTTCTGATCAAACAAATACTTTAAACTTTTATGGTCACTGAAAACCTCAAATCTTGACCCGTACAAGTAATGCCTCCATAACTTCAGAACAAATACCATAGCTGCCAACTCTAAATCGTGTGTCGGATAGTTCCTCTCATGAACCTTCAGTTGTCTCGAAGCATAAGCTACAACCTGCTTATTCTGCATCAAAACACCACCCAAACCCAACAATGAAGCATCACAGTAAACCTCAAATGGTTCCGACGGACTTGGTAATATCAGAATAGGAGCAGTAGTTAACCTTCTCTTTAACTCTTGGAAACCTTCTTCACATTTTGAGTCCCAAACAAACGCTCGCCCCTTTCTAGTCAACATCGTCAACGGTAACGCCAACTTAGAAAATCCCTCAATGAATTTCCTATAATAACCTGCAAGTCCAAGAAAACTCCTTATCTCAGAAACTGACTTCGGAGCTTCCCACTTAGATACCGCTTCTATCTTAGAAGGATCAACAGCAATACCACCTCTTGAAACCACATGACCAAGAAAACTAACCTCTTCTAACCAAAATTCACACTTGGACAGTTTAGCAAATAACTTCTTTTCTCGTAGAACTCCTAAAACCACTCTCAAATGTTCAGCATGCTCTTCTTCAGATTTCGAATACACCAAAATATCGTCCATAAACACCACAACAAACTTGTCTAGGTACGGATGGAAAATCCTATTCATATACTCCATAAATACCCCAGGCGCATTAGTCACACCAAAAGGCATTACAGAATACTCATAATGTCCATACCTTGTTCTGAAAGCAGTCTTTTGAATATCCTCAGTTTTCACACGTATCTGATGATACCCCGATCTCAAATCTATTTTGCTGAACACACTCGCACCAACCAACTGATCCATCAAATCATCAATCCTCGGCAAAGGATACCGATTCTTGATCGTCACTTTATTCAGTTGCCTGTAGTCCACACACAACCTCATAGTACCTTCTTTCTTCTTAACCAATAACACTGGTGCGCCCCATGGTGACACACTCGGACGAATAAATTTCTTATCCAACAGATCTTCCAGCTGACTCTTCAATTCAGTTAACTCAACAGCAGACATACGGTACGGAGCCATCGATATCGGCCTAGTACCAGGTACCAAATCAATCGAGAACTCAACTTCACGCTCTGGAGGTAATTCATTCACTTCTTCAGGAAACACATCAGGAAAATCATACACCACGGCTAGATCGCAAATCACCAGTTTATCTTTAACCTCTAAAGTCGCTAACAGCATAAATAACTCTGCCCCATCTGCTACTGCCTCATTCACCTGCCTTGCTGATAGAAACAAACTCTTTCCTTCCTCAATCTCAGGAAAGATCACAGTCTTATCAAAACAGTTGATATAAACTCGGTTAAACACCAACCAGTTCATACCCAGGATAACATCAATCTGCACTAGTGGAAGACACACGAGGTCCATCCCAAAATCTCTACCAAAAATACTCAAAGGACAGTTTAAACAAACTGAAGTAGTAGTCACTGAACCCTTCGCAGGAGTATCAATTACCATACTCCCATGCATCTCAGATATCTCTAATTTAAGTTTCACAGCACAATCCAAAGATATAAAGGAATGAGTCGCACCTGTGTCAATAATAGCTACAAGAGGAAAGCCATTAATATAACACGTACCTCGGATCAAACGATCATCTGCAGAAGTCTCAGAACCCGATAAAGCAAAGACCTTGCCTCCCGACTGGTTTTCTTTCTTCGGCTTAGGACACTGTGGACTGATATGACCCACCTCTCCACAGTTGAAACAAGTCATAGTCTTCAACCGACACTCTGCAGCCAAGTGACCACCTTTGCCACACTTGAAACACTTCTTCTCAGTACTGGTACACTCATGGATACGATGTCCAGCCTGACCACATCTGTAACACTTAGCAGGGGCACTGGAGTCTCCCCCACTAGGTCTCTTCATCCCACTCTGTCTCTGGAAACCTTTGCCAGCTGCATACGGTTTTCCACGATCATTCTGATTCTTGCCTTTCCTATCAACCCTCTGCTGATAGCTCTCCGCTCTGGCCTTGGTATCCTGTTCAAAAATCCTGCAACAGTCAACCAAGTCAGAAAACACTCTAATCCGCTGATACCCAATAGCCTGCTTGATCTCGGGACGTAACCCGTTCTCAAACTTCACACATTTTGAAAATTCCCCAGTAGCCTCATCATAGGGAGTGTAATACTTCGACAGCTCTGTGAACTTAGCAGCATACTCAGTAACAGACCGGTTGCCCTGCTTCAATTCTATGAACTCTATCTCTTTCTTTCCTCTGACATCCTCTGGAAAGTACTTCCTCAGGAATCTCTCTCTGAACACCGCCCAAGTGATCTCAGCACCCCCAGCAACTTCCAACTCAGTGCGGGCAGCAACCCACCAATCATCTGCTTCCTCTGACAGCATATGTGTACCGAACCTGACCTTCTGGTTATCGGCACACTCAGTCACTCGGAAGATCCTCTCGATCTCCTTCAACCACTTTTGAGCACCATCTGGATCGTATGCTCCCTTGAACATTGGAGGATTGTTCTTCTGGAACTCACTCAGTTGACGAGCAGCTCCCAATCCCACAACATTCGGATTCCCCCCAAGTACTCCAGCTAGCATACCTAGAGCCTCAGCAATCGCAGCATCGTCTCTACCTCTTCCAGCCATCTCTATTCTGAGTTAATCCAACAAGCTAAAACAATAAGTACTGATAGGGTTACACAACACCTATCACATACAGGGAAACAGAATAATTACGACTCGACTCGACCGACTATGCTCTGATACCACTAATGTAACACCCATCTAAAATACCCCAATAATTAATTAAAACAACAAAATATGAATCAGAGTAGATATGCAATTTCAGGGTGTCACACTTGACACTTCACACCATTCACCAAAATAACTTGTCATGCTCATTTATTAATCAAAATAAAACATTGCACAATTCGCAGCGGATAGAAATCTAACAACATGCAAACCATGTAACACATTACATGTAAAATTGTTCAACAACCAAAAGTGAAAACAAAGTAAAACATCCCGTCCCGATGTTACATATACCAGAGCATGACCCACTAAGGAACTACACTAGACTCCAAGCACTAGCTTCTACTCAATCACTGCTCATTACCTGAAACATAGTTGTAAGGGTGAGTTCCTCAATCGATATAATAAGCATTATAAAATATCATGTAATGCTAAGTAAATTAACACATTCATCACCCTACTCATATCACACATTCAGCAACGGCAACATCAACTCATAATCGTACTCAACACAAACACAAAACACACGTATAATATTGGAATACATCCATTCATATTATACGCCATACATACATTATGAAATGAGACTCCATGCATGCGGTACCGACTATTCGTGAACACATAGTTCAACCTCACCGATCAAACCCAGATACGGCTACCAAGCTCACTAGTCCCACTCATTTGAGACCTAGTGACTCACTCACTAATTCCTCACCATGGGAATTAGCTACCACCATAAAGGCTATCCTATGCACGCTAAATCACCTAGCATGCAAACATCAACAACAATCCACAGTGGACATATGCTCACACTCTAAGCCATAAACAGTCCATCCACAATTGCATACATAATAGATATATTCACAACATTATGCATACCATCATACATCATTAGCATATTTATCACAGAATCATATCATGTCATGCCAAATAATAAATCACAGTATTAGCACACTCTACTAATACCTATACTGCTCAAAACAACGGGAAATGATCCCTACTATATCATACATCAGCTAAATTACATCCCTCAGCTGCAACGACCAAAACTGCACAACAACAGCTCAGCAAAATCAAACTTCTGCCCATACACGTATGCCTCATGCCCATACGCGTATGGCACATTTCCTAGCCAAGCCCATACGCGTATGGCCTGTCTCATACGCGTATGATACGCGTACCACTTCTCCCATATGCGTACCAACAGAGACAAAACTACGTTAGAACATCATCTTCTTCATTCATACGCGTATGGCCTCACCCCATACGCGTATCACTCACAGGCTACGCGTAAGTACACGCGTATGGCGCGTATCAGCACCAGTCTCTCCCCTCCAGGCCATCTCATACGCGTATGGCCTAGTGTCATACGCGTATGACCAGAAACCAAAATTCCAGATCTGCTATGGGTTTTTCTCTGCTACGAGATTTCTCAAATCCAACCTCCCACAGTCCAATTTTTTACACAACATTCGTTCATATTATCTAACACAGATCATACCCATTCAATTTCACAATTTCTAACCTTATTACATCTAATTCCTACGAATTTTCTTCAATTATAAACCCTTATCTCATTCATCCATAAGTTCACAATTTGCAGCATTCATCATCCCGATTAGAGTCAATTCAATGGCTTATTACTACCCATTACATGTTAACCCATAATGCCCATTAAACGATGATAAACCCCCCTTACCTGAGTTAATCCGGCAAATCCTTTAACTTCAAGCTTTTCCCTTCTTCAACCCTTTTTCTCTTGCTCTTCCTTTTTGCCCTTTTTCCACTTTTTAGTCGCTTCTCTGTTTTCACGTGTAAAAAACCTTTTTACTAAGTGGGACTCTTTACCGATTCCAAAAATCGTTCCAATTCCAACTTTATTATTCCAATAATAATAATCCAATAATATTCCAATTATTTAATTAAATTAATAAATATACTAATAATAATATATATGAAGGGTTTATCTTTTATTTTGAAAAATAATACTCTCTCATTCATATTATCATCATAATATACTATTAAACTTAAATTAAATAATTATCATATTTTATCGGGGTGTTACAACTATCTGTCATGGGCAGTTATATCAGCAGCGGATGAAGCGTGCTTTTGACAGAAAGGTACGACCTCGGGTATAGCACGTAGGTGATATGGTGCTGAAAAGGATCCTTCCTCCTCAAAACGATCGAAGGGGCAAATGGACACCCAATTATGAAGGTCCATTCGTGGTCAAGAAGGTTTTCTCTGGAGGAGCCTTGTTGCTAACGACCATGGATGGCGAGGATTTTCCATCCCCTGTGAATGCGGACGCAGTTAAAAAATACTTCGTGTAAAGAGACCCGCTGGATGTAAAGAATAAAATAGTCCAGGCAAAAATGGACATCCCGGCGAACCAAAAAACAGAAAGAAAAGGTTCGGGCAAAAATTAGGGATAAAAATGAAAAAAATTATACACCCGGCAAGTCGAAAACCTGAAAAGGCGACTTGGGCAAAAATGGGTATCCCGGTGGACTGAAAACCCGAAAGGGCGGTCCTGGCAAAAGAGGGATTGAAACGAACAACTGCGTCTAGCATGATCGTTCGCTTTGGTTAAGGCATCATGGATAATACCCGGTGGGGATCAATCGGAATCGTCTTGTTCAGAAGGCAGAAAGCACGGAGAGTCTGAGGACATATGAGGTGTAACTGAGTTGGAACTCGATGAGATCACGGGTTTCATATTGCCATTAGGATAGATTTTCCTTTTGTGCGCAATTACCTCTTTTCAGGAATTGCTTCCTTTGTATTGCTCGGTTTTGAGCCACACTTTTCAATCAATAAAATGCATATTCAGTTAAATAATTTTTGTTTTTTGTTCTTCATTACCGCTTTGATTGCAAAAACATCCAATTGTTTGTGATAAAGAATTTTGCATTTTTAGACATACAGGTCCCTTCCAATGCATGCTTATAAGATTGAAGCTTGAAATCTTATTCGGAAGGTTGGGTGACCCAAGTGTTGAAATCTTGACACGCCTGGGGCACGGTTTTATCTAACGATCTCTTTTGCAGGTACTGTTAGATTTTTTCACTCACTTGCAGGTTGGGATGTGGAAGCTGTTGACAAAACAAATCCCCACGGAATCCGATCAGGGACGAATGGATAGAGGAACGGTGAAAAGACGACGAAGGACGTACGACGATCCTTGGAATTAATCAAGAAGACTCTTCAAAGTCTGAAAATTGAAAAGTCTGTATAAGTCCCAGGAGTTCGCTTTCCGTCGAGTACGGAGCGGTTTGGAATACAAGATGATGGAGCAGAAAAGGTCCAGATGAGTCTGGGAGTTCTCAAAATTGGAAAGCTGACAATGGATTTGAATGATGAATGACATGATTCGACGAGTCGACGGGTGTTCAGTACCAGAATTTCCTTATCTTTCCAAGCAGAGTCGTGAGGACTAATTCCCTAGCAGATCCAAGGTCTGTGGCTTCCCTAGCAGGGTCAGGATGGTTATCCCCAGCAGGTTTCAGATCGATGCTTCCCCAGCAGCCAGGCCTGAAGGTTGTTGTTTCCTAGCGGAGGTATCTGTGAGTGTTGGTTCCCCAAACAGAGTCTGGAGTGTTGCATCCCCAGCAAGTCAAGGATTGTTGTATCCCCACAGAGTGCATTGGTGGATCTTTCCCCAGCAATTCCTCGAGCGGATCGGGTGCAAAGGAGGTTTTTCCCCAGCAAGGGTTGCCTATTTCCCAGTAGTAGTGTTATTCCCCAGCAGGGTGGAGTTGAAGCAATGGCGAATTCCTCAGCAGAGTGTCTCGAGCTCCCCAGAAGAGTCCCTTGAGGGGGATGCTTTTTTATACATTCATCATGTAGATAAGCATAGCATATTGCATAATAAATCGCGTAGCATTTCCATAATTATGGAGCATTACGCTGAAAAAATATCATGCATCATTATTGCAAGCATCAACTAGTCTCAAGCCGTGGTTACCGTTTGAGATATGGTTTTGCCAGTGGGTGAAGATGCTACTCGAACCGTGGTTACCGTTTGAGAAGTGGTTTCGCTAGTTGGAAGATCATCAGCATTGCAAGTATCAGTTATTCAAGCCGTGGATACCGCTTGAGATTTGGTTTCACCGGATGGTGAAGATGTTACTCGGATGAGTTTAACATCATGACGCGATCAGCGCGATTCAAGCCGTGGATACCGCTTGATATTTGGTTTCACCGGATGGTGAAGATGTTACTCGGATGAGTTTAACATCATGACGCGATCAGCGCGATTCAAGCCGTGGATACCGCTTGAGATTTGGTTTCACCGGATGGTGAAGATGTTACTCGGATGAGTTTAACATCATGACGCGATCAGCGCGATTCAAGCCGTGGATACCGCTTGATATTTGGTTTCACTGGATGGTGAAGATGTTACTCGGATGAGCTTAACATCATGACGCGATCAGCGCGATTCAAGCCGTGGATACCGCTTGAGATTTGGTTTCACCGGATGGTGAAGATGTTACTCGGATGAGCTTAACATCATGACGCGATCAGCGCGATTCAAGCCGTGGATACCACTTGAGATTTGGTTTCACCGGATGGTGAAGATGTTACTCGGATGAGTTTAAACATCATGACGCGATCAACGCGATTCAAGCCGTGGATACCGCTTGAGATTTGGTTTCACCGGATGGTGAAGATGTTACTCGGATGAGTTTAACATCATGACGTCAGGTCAGCAATGTTCCCCAGTAGTACGATACTGGAGGAAACTTTTCCGTCGGGCGGAGATGGGAATAAAATCAAAGGACGTTACGCGATCAGCGCGAAAATACAGTTCAATCAGAGAAAAGGAAAAAGATTATCGATCAGAAAGTTTTCGGGGTTCAAGAAAAGCATAAAAAAGAGATGATAATCCCCAGCGGATATGTGGTGTTCAGGCCATGTTTATCCCTGTGTTACCATTTATTTTGGTATCCAGGTCGACGTTTCTGTTTCGGTGATCAGGCCGACTTTCTCTGTTCCAGACAGGTGTTTCTTCGAGATTGTTTCTTTGCCGATTCTGACAGGCATTGTTAATTATTTTCGCATCAGAGTGCAAATTGTTCGTCTGTTCTTGGTATTCAATCACTCTTCATCCTGATCATCTGAAAGCCGAGGCTATTCATATCGACAGGTTCACAATGGATTGAATAGGGGCAGCTGTAACACCTCAAAATTTGCCCTCCCCTCTTGGGACTAGCTTAACACATTGCATATCATTTGTAGGTCATTAGGCATTGCATGTTTGCATATCATGTGGCAACATCAAGTCATCCTCCTAAGTCTTGGTCAGAAGATAAGAGGTTGAGATGCAAGCTAGGGTTTCATTGGATTGATCATTCGCCATCTGAGGATGTGTGATTCAAATTAGGGTTTCTTGGTTCTCAAGGAGATTGATCTTCATCTTGGTTGAAATGGTACATCATCATCATCATGGTGTTGTCATCACCAAGAGATTCCTTATGCTTGATCATATTCTTTGAGATTAGGGTTTTGACCTCTGGTCAACCCTAATCAGCTGCATTGTGCCATCAGGGCTTGTGAAGGAAATGGGGTTTCAATGGATATGGGGATCATCATATGGTTATATTGAGCATATGGAGGCTAGGGTTTCATCATTGAGCCATTTCATCTGGAGTTTGAGGCTCAACTTGATCAGTCAAGCTGCAATTCATCTATCAGTCAACAAAAGTCAACTGTGGTCAACTGTGCCTGAAATGATGGATTTGGAGGAGGGAGAGGGTTAGAGACACTTCATTCATGTCAAAACAAGTTTCATTTGACATTTCAAACATCAAGAATGAAGAAAATAAAGTCAGATGAAAACTTTCCAAAAATAGAAAGTGACTTGTAATTGAAAACTGCCAAAAATGGAAAGTTTTTCTCCTCAAAATTACGTGTCCAAAAATGCTTCAAATGAAATTTTGTCCAACATGAAAGTTGTAGATCTTGCTCTCACCTTTCCAAAAAGTCCAAGAACACTCATTTCTCATGTGTGGTTGGCAAGTTATGAATAAATCATTTTCAGAAAATGTTGATTTTCAAAGTGGCATAACTTTTGAATGGAAAGGCCAAATTGGGTGATTTTTCTTTGAGCAAACCACATTTGACATGTACTATCACATTGCATCATTACATTTCATTGAAAACCTTCACATAAAAAGGTCATTTTTCAAGTGTTCATTTTAAAAATTGGTGGGAAAAATAGTGAATTTTCAAAATACAAGGCATTTGCATACAAAACCTTTTCCAACACATCATAAACATCATTTTGGACTTGCTTGAATGGTTTTTGCACTGTTACATTGACTGCATTGTGAAAAGGGCATTTTGGCCAATTATGCATAAACCTCATTTTGCTAATTCACTTCCAATTTGCCTAATTGTGATTAACACTTGGATTAAGACATAGTATAAGATCATAATCATAACAGAAAATGATAATCACAATTCACTTTTCAGATCTAAACTCAGAAATTTCTCAAATTCTCTCAATTTTCTTCAAACTTTTTCACACTTTTTTCACCATTTCCATTGAATTTCTTCACTCTTTTTGCTGGTTCTTGTTTGATCTATCTTCTATAGGTATTATTGAAGAACTGTTTCACAAAACATTGGCAAAAGCATTGAGAAATCGCAGCTGTCATCATCAAGTTCATCCATGGCATTTTGAGCATTCTTGGAACTGAAGCATACTGGAGCTACAAGACCTATTCCAATCATCTTCTACATCATCAATCATCATCTGTTTTGGCATTTCAACGCTTGATACGCACGAATTCACAACTGTCCTCGAATTAAGGTCAGTTTTCGAATTCAACGATTCTCAAAATTAATGCATGCTTCTTGTAGATCGTACTTAGTAGATAATTCTGAAATTCGTTTCACTGATTTTGGTTTAGAAATGAGAGAGTTACGTGAATTTGAACTTTGATGCATGATAATGTTTTGCTTCGATCCGTTCAGATTAGGAAGAGTTAGGTCAAGATAATTTGAGATTGTGAATGTACGCAGTGAGACCTTTCCAACGATATGTGGATTGTTGATTTTAGTGAACATTTGTTCTTGAATGTTTGAATGTATGAACTCGTGCGATGAACACTTGAAATTTCCAGAATTCCGCTGTAGATCTTCATTGCTTGCGTTTGGCCATGCGGTTGACGTTTATGCTACAGTAGCGCGCGCGTTTGTTTTTTTAAAAATAAATTACTGTAGCTTCGATTCCTTGCTGAATCGTTTTCCACATGAGCCTTTGCATTTTTACTCATTTGCTATACATGTGACATGCCTTGCTTCCATTTCATTTTTTTATTTTCTTTCCATAATCAAAAATCCATAACTCCTTCAATTTTGTTCCAAATTTGATGCAATTTTTTGTGCCATTCTCCTTGTGATATGCTGGATTTTTTGGTTATTTTTAATCATGTTGTGCACGTGTGGAAAAATTAAATGCCTAGGGATTGTTTGAATGTGTCTTTTGTGCACCATGCTCACCATTTTGATCATAAAATCTTGATGCTTCATTAGAAATGCTTGAAATTTTATATGCACATTCTTGACTCTTTCCTGGTGATTTTGATGTATAGTTTGATAATTTTGAGTTTCTGGATTGATAGATATGATGTGATCAAGTTGAGTGTGACAATGTGTGTCACTCTATGTTATGTCAACTTCATGAATTTTGTTTCCATGCTTATTGAATGCCATTTGCCCTGGATTTTGCATGTGATTACATCTATATGTTAGGTTTAACCATGATTTTTTGTAGGATTTGTTGATGCATTTCCTATTTGATTGATAATTTTCTTTGCTGTTTAGTCATTTTTGGGCTTTTCTTGAGTGATCATCTTACATAGCTTGTGAAATTCTCATGCCTTATCATATGAAGCTGAGACTTTGTGGATTGTTTCTTAACATGTTTAATGTCATTTTGGCTTTGGTCCCATTCATTTATCATTTGTTTCCACTGTTTTACACTTGCTTGAAGTTGACACATGCTTTGTGGCATTGGTTGAGCTTGTATTTGCATACCATGACTTAGTGAATTTAATTTCCATACTTCCTCTGGTCCAAATAGCATGAAATTTGATATGCTACTCATTCAATGTGTTCTGTTTAGGCTTGAATTTTTGTGGAATTTATTGAGCTGTTTTGATATTGATTTGATTGTGATCATTCTGTTTGCTCTAATGTGTTTCCAAAGTGCATAGTTTGGCATGTTTTGTATATGAAATGGATTTGGTACATAGTTTTGATGTGAGACCAATTGGATTCTCTTTTTGCTTGATAAATCTTGGTTTTGATTAATTTTCACTTGCTGTTTTGAATTTTTCACCTCCTTTTGACCCTAGGCTTGTCCTAGTGGTCTTGTTTCTCATGTTTGAATGTGCTTTTCAGGGTAAGAAGCAAATGCTTTAAGGAGATTAATGCAAGTTGATTGAGTTTGGTTGATTGCTATGAACTAACTTGGTTTATTTTGTAGGATGCTTGGCTCACTTGAGTTGATTGTGCTTTGCACATGCGATTGATTGTGTTGACTGTTGATTCTTATCTTGTCTGTTTTGACTTTGTGATTGGTATACTGACTGTATTTGATTGATTTCAGGTACATTAGTTGCTAATAGTTCTTTGAGAACTTGCTGTGCTGCTACTTGGTTGTATAAACCAATTGAGGTAGAATTTCTTTACTCCATGTAGTCTGGAAGACCTGGCCTGTTACTTGGCCAGGCAACTGTCTGAAGTCCTCCTTAAGAGGCGATGTTTGTGATTGTTTAACTTTGTCCCCAAGCAGGAAAAGACCTTGATTAAGGCAATTGGCAGAACCCAAGGGATGTGCAATCCATCCCCTGCTATTCTTGTTGAGTCGTCCCTCTGCTCACACCACTGTGTTGATGCATTGGGATATTAACCCAAGATCCATGTACAGTTGTACAGTTGAGTCAGAGTCATGAGTGTAGAAGGGTTCCCACTTTCTGAACCCACACTCCTTTGTCTGAAGCTCTCCCTGGCCAGGGATAAGAGCTGTGAGGCACACCCCTCACTCACCTTTCATCTGGCTTCACCCTGACTCTCAATGTCAGGGTTAAGAGCCAACACCACCCTGACACAGTTGTGTTGTTTTTGCAACTTAACCCTTGATTGAGCCCACATCTGTCTGTATATAGTGTGTGCTAATGGTGAATGTTTGATTTGCTTTGTTTATGCTTGCATGCTTTGCTTTTTCCTGGTTAGGATTAGCTTGCTGTTGTGCAAGTAGATAGAAACCATAACATAGGGCAATGATGCATGATAACATCTAGGCTCGAGTCCAGCTCCCTAGTAGTGTGTCTCCCTTTGTATCTGGTTAGGTGAGAATTTCTTTCCCGTTCAGGGGAACTACGTCGCCCTGATCCTCATACCAGATGAGGTACGTAGGCAGGAGACTGTGCGAGGTCTCTCCGGGCACCCTTTTTTCTTTTTGTGTGTGTTTGCTTGACAGTTGCTTGGCTCGAGTTCCCGACTCCTTAGTAGCTTGTTGCTTGTTTGTTCTTGTGTGTGTCGGGATATGGATGTAAGACCAGCGATTGGCTGTCCGTATCCTGATTATGTTTGTTTGGTTCGGAAGCCGATGTAAGTCCAGCGGTTGGCGTTCGGGTTCCAGGTTTGCCTGTTTTTGTGTGTGTCTTGTTTGGCGTGCGTGAGCCGAACTACGACAGCTCTGATTCTCGTTCCAGACGAGATACGTAGGCATAGGATGCGATATCCTAGCGAGCCCTCTTCCCCTTTTCCCACCTGTGTTCTCTTCAGTGTGTGTGTGTGATGTTTGTTTTAGCAACCTTTTCCTATCGTTTGAGCGTGGATCCCGTCGAGTACGACGGATGCGTAGGGGTGCTAATACCTTCCCTTCGCATAACCGACTCCCGATCCCTTTCTCTTTGGTCGCGAGACCATGCTTTTCCCAGGTTTACTCTGAGCGTTTCCTTTCCCTCTTTGGGATAAATAACGCACGGTGGCGGCTCTGTGTTGTTTTGTTTTAGCCCTCCGGTTGTTTTTCGCGGATGCGACATTTAGCCAACATGATTCTTAATGTCACTGTATATAGTATTGGGCCTGATCAACCTAATGCTATGTGCATGGTAGGTAGGATCATGGTTGAGCGACCACGAGGACTCCGAAGTGTGGGTTGAACTTGTGCTTTGAGAATAGGCTCAAGCCAAGAGTTAGAAAGTAAGGAGAACTGGATAACCCGGTCGAAGTTTCGAAGGAGTTATGATTTGGGTATTATGGAATTGAAGAGTAGTGTATCATTCAAGCGATTTTGCGGTGTTAACAAAGTTGAGAAGTTGAGGATCTCTATTGGATGAATTGTCAGAATTTTGAGGAATGAGTGAATTTGTTAGTGGAGTAAGATATACTCACTAATATGGAATAGTATTGTGAATAATTCCGTATGGTAAAGTAGAAAGGATGGTTATGCTACGCATATGTCATAAGGTCTGGAAGTGAGGTAGTGTACTAGTGTTTCAGTTTCTAAGGCCACTAAAATATTTTAGAAGAACGAGAGTACTTAATGGAATATATATTTGGAATTGTATCTTGCAAGTGGTTAAAGACTTGAGGGATAAGGACGTTCAGTTTTGTTGGGAGCCTAAGGTAGTGGTGAAGTCTAAGGAGAGACTCGAGGACATGGTTGTCTGTTCCAAGTGAAACATGTATGGACCAAATGGAGGTTAGAAGATAAACCAAGTATGTTCAGTTTTAGAAGGGAGATCAGATTTGAGATAGCTCGTCAGCGGTTCAGTGTTAGTAAGAGACCATTATGGAATGATGAGTTGCCTAAAGATCAATTATAAGAGTTTGTGTTGGGGGCAGATAGCGCACATTATATAGTAATGGAAGCTCCAGTGGGTTTTGGTTGTATGAGAACTGGTTGAGGATAAGAGCAATTAAGTTGGATTTAAGGACTTCTAGTAGAATGGTTTTTGTAATTGGTACGGAGAGAATGACAATAGGGAGACAAGTGAACACCGAGTGCGGAAGTAGTGTGGATGTTGCAATACAACTGTTGCAATGGGGCGCATTTTAGATAGAGGCATAATGGGACCATTAAGATTCATTAAGACAAAGTTATGGGCGTGTAGTTGATGATTGTTCACATCGAGGATTTCTAGAGTATGTAGTGTGTAACACCCGAGGTCGGAGAGGCCGAAGAGTGGTTACATGTAACATCCGAGGGTGATGGAGTGGTTGTCGATGCATGATGCATGACAATGAGACACTCCTAGCAGCTTCTAGGGGAAAAACCAAATTCACATCGAAATGAGAGGGATCCTGAGGTTGTGCAGGTATGAGACTACATGGTTGAAAGAAGGCTTATAAGGATTAATTGGTACTACCTATATCAACAAGATGCATCTTCTTTTTGGTATCCTAACCAATAAGAACTCCATAGTTAAGCGTGCTTGACTTGGAGTAGTATTGGGATGGGTGACCTTCTGGGAAGTTTCCTGAAAAGCGTGCGAGTGAGGACAAAACATGTTGAAAAAGGCCCGTGTTGATTTGTGGGGTTAGTTGATAATCCTGAAAGTAGTCTGGGGTGTTACATAGTGGAATAGAGGAAGTTAAACCTTGGTGTTTAGAGAAGTATGTGATAGCAGTATTATGGTCACAAGTAAGTGTAATGGATTCCTTGTCATGAGATGGATGTAAAGTAACATACGTTTTTTTGAGCAGTGAGTCTTGTATTCTAAGAAGTTTAGTTGATGATAGCCAACAAAAGATAAGCTAAGTTGGAGCATGTGGACTAAGTGTAGAATGTGGAATATTTTATGTTGCAAGAGTTTATTGGGAGGCAATGAGGATTATTCGTGGGAAGTTATAGAGACAAGTAACCCCGGTATAATGCAGTGTGTAGTATGTATTGGTTTAGAAGAAAATTCTAGTCATAATTGTGTGGCAATGATAAGGTTCATCTTAAGTGCATTTTATTGTAAGAGTAGTAGTGGCTTATTGGAAGTCTGGTTGTTATTTATCTTCTTGAGAAATGTTTGGTTAGTTAGTCGCGGAGTATAAACATTCACACCGTGTTGGAGCTAAGGATGTCCTAAATGTCATAAGTGTACCGTTGTGGATGTACAAATTGAGGATGGAGTTGCAAGTCACCACAAGTCAGATTGGTAGTGTTGAGATGGGGATTTCTAAAGGTGTAGCGCGTGGTTGGTCATCTGAGGAGATATCATGGAAGTCAGACGCGTGGGAAAACCAACCTGGTAGACCATGCTCAGTTTAAGTAAGTCTGGGAAGTACCACTATTATGATTATGAATAACTATACGGAACGGACTTGGAAGAGACCTACTAAGTGCTGATCTGGAAGAGATTGGCTAGGTATGTGGTATAAATTGATAAGGTGTGAAGTGGTTGGTCATGGTATGAAATTGATTAATTCATTTGGATTCATAGCCATAGATGTAGACTCCCTGAGAGTGGTAATGGATGTGTACGATGATACTTTACCCTATTGGAAGGATTCATGAGTTATACTTCCCAGGAGGAACGAGAATCAGTTATTCCTACGGTTAAACATGTAACTCGGATGGTATGTTAGTAAGAGCATGAGCTAAGATTATGGAAGATGGGACAGAATGATTGAGATGAATGATTTTGGATACAAAGTGAAATGTTATCTCTAGATGTGTATGGAATATTTTGTGTGACTCTATGAGGTGTATGTACACTCATAGTTATGTTCGAGATTGCTTAAGTTCCTTAGAAGTGGTGTTTTGTTGATGATTTAAAGTTCCTTGATGATGTTATGTTGTTTTGGTCGAGATCATGTGTCGGGAGAAATATTGAATGAATCAAAACCATATAAGAGGATTGATATGGAATATAGTAACCGGAACCGGATATTGTCAAACTAATTTGGTTTAGCTGCATCGAACACATGATGAACTTAGATGTTCTACGTTTCATGGTTGTAGCAATGTAATCATGGATACCTATCTTCTGTAGAGTGTTGGTCTTATTCTGAACTTTAGTGAGTCATCAAGGAAGTTATTCTACTAATGGAAGTCGGTAAGGTTCTAGTACCATTTTGGACAGTAGGCACTCTGAGGGTAAGTGTGTTTCTTTGAAGATTGTTAGCTAAACAGTAGTGCCTAGGAATCCCGAGTGTTCCACTATTGGAATCAGAGTATCACAATGGAAGGTGACGAGAGAAAGAGCCCAATCAAGTCTATGGGGATCAGGGAGATAGTTACTCGTAAGAATGGAGGTAAGGATGAGAGTAAGATAATCTCGTGCTAATGGTTCTATCTTATTGGAGTAATACGAGAGAAGGGAAACAATTGGAGTAGAGGTTTGCAACATGTAGCATTATGCCAGGTGAAGTTTATGAGATTATCAATAAATGGATTACAAAGTTGTTGCATTTGTTGAAGGAATAACAAGAAAAGGGCAGTCAATATTATTTGTGGTCAGGGAATCAATAAATTTTCTTATGAAGAATTAATGAGTATTGATTAACCGAGTCCAGATGAGATGTTGTAATTATGTTTTGTGTAACTTAGTGCAAGGAAGGGAAGTCGTGGTTTCCGGGAAAAAAGTGACCCACTGATGTGGAGCGGTATATAAGAGGAATTATGTGGAAGCAAGTTTAAATGTTAATCCAATATCAGAATGAGATTGTGATGGAAATCAAGAAGTTTCGAGAGTTCATGAAAGAAGGAAAATTGTCAGCAAGGACAAGTTAGAAGAATGAGTATGTCAGAGGTTTGGAATCGAAGAGAGGTTTGGTTAGTTAGTATGTGTGGTGGAAAAGAGAAGGAGAAAAGAAGATATATTATTCACTTTCTGGGCAATTTCGTGAGTGGTTAACCGGTTAACACTGAAACAGAATTTAATTTCTGTCTGTACAGAATATGTCACCAAGGGGATTCAAACCCAGGACCTCCTTTGAAACTGTACATGCCTTACCACTAGGCTAGAGAGGTTGTTGTTGAATGCTTATGCAATGAATAAATATTAATCTAAATCTTGATTAAGATAGATTAATGAATTAATTGAGCGTTATAACTCCGTTTTGGATGCGGACGGATGCATTAGTAAGATAATGAAAAAGGCTATTATTATGATATCATATTATAGTATATTATGTGTCTTACAAATTAAATGAATTATATTTATGATGGGTGTTAAACATGGTTGATTGTGAAATAACATGACTAAAGATAACGTAAAAGACTATTATTATTGTTCCATGTTATAAATAGGATGTGATTTATAAATGCCATGAATTTTATCATGATGAAAATAAAATATTGTTGTTATGTGGAAGGTGAGATAACATGATTGAAAACCTTACAAAGATGAGTGAGGAAACCTAGAAGAATAATTTGATTAATAACTTAGAAAGATAATCTAGGTTATGGAACATGTGAGATACATGTATGAGAATACGGTATTCATTCGTACGACGCTTATGTGAGGTCGTGGACGAATTGTTACCATGATTGAGAATGAGACGCATTGTATGGAACATGCCATATTATTACTTGTGTATTATTATTATTATTTGTGTATTATTATTATTTGTGTATTATGGTGAATGAAGTCACCTATGATTGATGAATTTGTTATGGTTCGTGGAACCAATGTTTTGTGGAACCAATGTTTTGTGGAACCGATCATGTATTCAGAATGTGTGTTTTTCTGTGGTGGTACACATCTCTATTGGTATGCTTAGATGAGTAAGCATTGGGATGTGGGACCAATGATTCGAGCCTCAATTGGGTTTGAGCCCCAACCATGGCGGACATGGGGGAAAGGTGGACACCTAAGTGGGTTAGAGTCCCATACGGTGAAAGATACTCAAAGTGGGTTAGAGTCCCATACGAGTGATGGTTCTTAAAAGTGGGTTAGAGTCCCATAGGGGAACCTGATATCCACCGCGAAAGTCGAATCATACGAGCATGCATGAACCGGGCCTGACTTAGACGTAAGTCTGTTCGGGAATTGATGCGTCGTGATTTGAATAATGATCGTGGTTGAGTTATGAGAACTCAGATGCATGTTGCCATACAATTGCGAGATAGTTCCCCATCGCTCAAGTCTTCGTTCCCTTGTTGACTTGAGTTGGATATGAGCTGAATATCAATTAGAACACCATGTAGAGCCGAGTGGACCCATAGGATAGGAGAACTCACTGAGATTATTATCTCATCCCATTATTGTTGTTATTTTTTTCAGGTATTCTTTACAGGTTGAATCTAAGAGAAACTGTTATGGATGTTTCAAGGGTTGCTGTTTAGCATGATCTTCCGCTGTGGAGTGGTGTGCAATGAAGATATTGCACATAGTTTAGGCATTATTGTTTAACATGTTCCATTAATCACAATAACGTCACCCTTGAAGCAAAGTGTAGGCAAACAGTTCAACAATATATCACATGTCTTCTTTGAGACTTCCGTAAACGATTTGCTTGGATTTCCTGGCACATCGACATCCAATTTCCAAAATATTCTCAATACAATATATAAATATAGTTTTTGTTCTGCTGACTAAGAGAGGAATTTGTTATGGTCGTGTATGAGTTAAAGCGATATAGTGCTAAGAACTCCTAAACAATTGAAAAATAAAACCAATACACCCACAACTTGATAAAAAAGATACATTGGTAAAAACATTGATTGAAATGTATAGTTTTAAATCACGACAACTTTTCACAATTTATTATTTCTTTGTCGTCCAATAACTATTTGAAATAAAAAAATTGAATTAAACAGGTGTTTTGCACCATTCAAAGCTAGTTGGATTAGGACAACTATTTTAATTAACCTCTCAAATACTTTTGCATGATTAATTAATTTTATCACGGAAGTGAAACATCCATAATAAGCGTGTAGTCTAATAGGTTGTGATTTGTTTGTTCGTCGAATTCTTTAAATTCTAAAAACTAACGAAAACTGACATAATGATTCACACCATTGAGGAAACTGAGTTCCTTGTTTAAAGAATTATTTGGCATATTTTACAAACAAAGATTTAAATTTCAATCATGGATAAACTATAAAGTTTTCTATATAGTTATAACATATTTTTATTTAGATAAATCTATTTTTATTATAATAAATGTGTGTCTAAATATTAAGGTATAGAATAATCTAGATAGGTGTAACTATTTAATGAAATTTAATGGAGAAGAACCCAACATAACATTATTGGTTGATAATTAATAAAAATCTATTATGAATTAATAAGTTCATAAACAAATTACTTTGGATTTTTACAAAAATGCGTCATTTAAACTGCAGGCTATTAATAATAACTTTTTAAAATTTTTTTTATAAGAAACATTTTAAATTGGAAATACATGAGTTAAGAAGAAAAAAATATTCAAAAAAATAAAACATGAACTTTTCTCCAAAGCTGGGAGTCAAACCCAGAATTCATAACATTGAATTTTCCTGGTATGCTACTCTGGAATTACGCTATAAATCTACAAATTTATGTTTATATACTATACCATTATTTTTTTTAATATTATAAACTTTATCACATTTAAAAACTTTGTTAATGAATGTAATAATTACCGAGTAATTTATAATAAAAGATATTAAAATAATTTTTGGTGTTCTCAAAGAATGATATTAAAATAAGTTTGGGAAAATTAAAACCCAAATGAACTTTTTTAAAATTAATATAACGAATATGCGTAAAATACCACAAGAAACATTATATTGATATTATTTTCGCTAACTTTTCATATAATAACTTTATTAAGAGACTTTTTTTTTTGTGAAAAAAACATGTGACTTTTAATATGTTAAAATAGTACAAAAATGAACAAATAAGTTAATGAATATCACTTGTAGTATTTTAATTTATTACAAATGAGATTGCAATAACAACCAATACTTTAGAGTAAACTATAGTTTAATCGTTTTTAGGATGTTTTAAGGAAAAATGATATATTTTTTTGAAAAAGAGTATTTCGAAAAATCTCAATATATGTCATTCAACAATCAAACAATACTAGCATCATAACTTTGGTATAAATTGTATATTAAAAAACTTATGAGACACAAACCTAACCTAGAAGAAAAAACTGGAAAAGGAAAAGAAAAAAGTAATAGAAAAATAGGTTTTTGATATTCTATATTGTCGATGAAATGTATCGTTCCATTTTTATTAAAAGAACGTTAGGTAAAAAGTTCAAAATGTCCGTACCACACAATTTTCTAGAAAAATATCAATGTGTTTAACTACTTGTTACTACATTCAATGTCTTCTAAACTCAAATACTCATTTAAATAGAAAATGTAATCCTTGGTCTCTTATAATCAAAGGGGAATACCATATATTCTAATCAAGTACGAAAGTTTTATATTGCCTACCATATATGAGTTGAAATATGGTGTCCAAAAAACAAATGAAATATTAGAAATGTAAACTTCCAGGCCCCCGATAAGAACATTATACGAATATTCAATATAAAAAACATGAACACAAAAAATCGTCATCGATTGAGCGAGTGATCATTTTCCAGAATCTTCATAATATTGTTCCATATGCAAGGGATCAAGACCGTGAGGAATGTCTTATTTCTACATCTTAAATCATCCATTAACGAAATAATGAAACTTCAACACCTTGCAACATATTCCCATTTCGAAAATTTAATCACAATAACGTCACCCTTGAAGAAAAGTGTAGGCAAAAAGTTCAACAATATATCACATGTCTTCTTTGAGACTTCCGTAAACGATTTGCTTGGATTTCCTGGCACATCGACATCCAATTTCCAAAATATTCTCAATACAATATATAAATATAGTTTTTGTTCTGCTGACTAAGAGAGAAATTTGTTAAGGTCGTGTAAGAATTAAAGCGATACGGTGCTAAGAACTCCTAAACAATTGACAAATAAAACCAATACACCCACAACTTGATAAAAAAGATACATTGGTAAAAACAATGATTGAAATGTATAGTTTTAAATCACGGCAATTTTTCACAATTTACTATTTCGTTGTCGTACAATAACTATTTGAACTAAAAAAATTGAATTAAACAGGTGTTTTGCACCATTCAAAGCTAGTTGGATTAGGACAACTATTTTAATTAACCTCTCAAATACTTTTGCATGATTAATTAATTTTATCACGGAAGTGAAACAACCATAATAGGCGTGTAGTCTAATAGGTTGTGATTTGTTTGTTCGTCGAGTTCTTTAAATTATAAAAACTAACGAAAACTAACATAATGATTCACACCATTGAGGAAACTGAGTTCCTTGTTTAAAAAATTATTTGGCATATTTTACAAACAAAGATTTAAATTTCAATCATGGATAAACTGTAAAGTTTTCTATATAGTTATAACATATTTTTATTTAGATAAATCTATTTTTATTATAATAAATGTGTGTCTAAATATTAAGGTATAGAATAATCTAGATCGGTGTAACTATTTAATGAAATTTAAGGGAGAAGAACCCAACATAACATTAATTGTTGATAATTAATAAAAATCTATTATGAATTAATAAGTTCATAAACAAATTACTTTGGATTTTTACAAAAATTCGTCGTTTAAACTGCAGGCTATTAATAATAGGTTTATTAAAAAAAAATTATAGGAAACATTTTAAATTGGAAATACATGAGTTAAGAAGAAAAAAATATTCAAAAAAATAAAACATGAACTTTTCTCCAAAGCTGGGAGTCAAACCCAGAATTCATAACATTGAATTTTCCTGGTATGCTACTTTGGAATTATGCTATAAATCTACAAATTTATGTTTATATACTATACCATTTTTTTTAATATTATAAACTTTATCACATTTAAAAACTTTGTTAATGAATGTAATAATTACCGAGTAATTTATAATAAAAGATATTAAAATAATTTTTGGTGTTCTCAAAGAATGATATTAAAATAAGTTTGGGAAAATTAAAACCAAAATGAACTTCTTTTTAAAATTAATATAACGAATATGCGTAAAATACCAAAAGAAACATTATATTGATATTATTTCCGCTAACTTTTCATTTAATAACTTTATTAAGAGACTTTTTTTGTGTGAAAAAAACATGTGACTTTTAATATGTTAAAATAGTACAAAAATGAACAAATGAGTTAATGAATATCACTTGTAGTATTTTAATTTATTACTAAAGAGATTGCAATAACAACCAATACTTTAGAGTAAACTATAGTTAAATCGTTTTTAGGAAGTTATTATATATTTTTATGAAAAAGAGTTTCCGAAAAATCTCAATATATGTCATTCAACAATCAAACAATACTAGCGTCATAACTTTGGTAAAAATTGTATATTAAAAAACTTATGAGACACAAACCTAACCTAGAAGAAAAAAATGGAAAAGGAAAAGAAAAAAGTAATAGAAAAACAGGTTTTTGATATTCTATATTGTCGATGAAATATATCGTTCCATTTTTATTAAAAGAACGTTCGGTAAAAAGTTCAAAATGTCCGTACCACACAATTTTCTAGAAAAATATCAATGTGTTTAACTACTTGTTACTACATTCAATGCCTTCTAAACTCAAATACTCATTTAAATAGAAAACATAATCGTTGGTCTCTTATAATCAAAGGGGAATACCATAAATTCCAATCAAGTACGAAAGTTTTATATTGCCTACCATATATAAGTTGAAATATGGTGTCCAAAAAACAAATGAAATATTAGAAATGTAAACTTCCAGGCCCTCGATAAGAACGTTATACAAATATTCAATATAAAACACATGAACACAAAAATCGTCACTGATTGAGCAAGTGATCATTTTCCCAAAATCTTCATAATACTGTTCCATATGCAAGGGATCAAGACCGTGAGGAATGTCTTATTTCTGCATCTTAAATCATCCATTAACGAAATAATGAAACTTCAACACCTTTCAACATATTCCCATTTCTAAAATTTAATCATAATAACGTCACCCTTGAAGCAAAGTGTAGGCAAACAGTTCAACAATATATCACATGTCTTCTTTGAGACTTCCGTAAACGATTTGCTTGGATTTTCTGGCACATCGATATCCAATTTCCAAAATATTCTCAATACAATATATAAATATAGTTTTTGTTCTGCTGACTTAGAGAGGAATCTGTTAAGGTCGTGTATGAATTAAAGCGATATGGTGCTAAGAACTCCTAAACAATTGACAAATAAAACCAATACACCCACAAATTGATAAAAAATATACATTGGTAAAAACATTGATTGAAATGTATAGTTTTAAACCACGACAATTTTTCACAATTTACTATTTCTTTGTCGTACAATAACTATTTGAAATAAATTTTTTGAATTAAACAGGTGTTTTGCACCATTCAAAGCAAGTTTGATTATAACAACTATTTCAATTAACCTCTCAAATACTTTTGCATGATTAATTAATTTTATCATGGAACTGAAACAGCCATAATAGGTGTGTAGTCTAATAGGTTGTGATTTGTTTCTTCGTCAGGTTCTTTAAATTATAAAAACTAACGAAAACTAACATAATGATTCACACCATTGAGGAAACTGAGTTCCTTGTTTAAAAAATTATTTGGCATATTTTACAAACAAAGATTTAAATTTCAATCATGGATAAACTATAAAGTTTTCAATATAGTTATAACATATTTTTATTTAGATAAATCTATTTTTATTATAATAAATGTGTGTCTAAATATTAAGGTATAGAATAATCTAGATAGGTGTAACTATTTAATGAAATTTAAGGGAGAAGAACCCAACATAACATTAATTGTTGATAATTAATAAAAATCTATTATGAATTAATAAGTTCATAAACAAATTACTTTGGATTTTTACAAAAATGCGTCATTTAAACCGCAGGCTATTAATAATAGCTTTATTAAAAAAAAATTATAGGAAACATTTTAAATTGGAAATACATGAGTTAAGAAGAAAAAAATATATAAAAAAATAAAACATGAACTTTTCTCCAAAGCTGGGAGTCAAACCCAGAATTCATAACATTGAATTTTCCTGGTGTGCGACTTTGGAATTATGCTATAAATCTACAAATTTATGTTTATATACTATACCATTATATTTTTTTTTAATATTATAAACTTTATCACATTTAAAAACTTTCTTATTGAATGTAATAATTACCGAGTAATTTATAATAAAAGATATTGAAATAATTTTTGGTGTTCTCAAAGAATGATATTAAAATAAGTTTGGGAAAATTAAAATCAAAATGAACTTCTTTTTAAAATTAATATAACGAATATGCGTAAAGTACCAAAAGAAACATTATATTGATATTATTTTCGCTAACTTTTCATATAATATCTTTATTAAGAGACTTTTTTTTGTGTGAAAAAAACATGTGACTTTTAATATGTTAAAATAGTACAAAAATGAACAAATAAGTTAATGAATATCACTTGTAGTATTTTAATTTATTACTAAAGAGATTGCAATAACAACCAATACTTTAGAGTAAACTAAAGTTAAATCGCTTTTAGGAAGTTTTAAGGAAAAATGATATATTTTTTTGAAAAAGAGTATTTCTAAAAATCTCAATATATGTCATTCAACAATCAAACAATACTAGCGTCATAACTTTGGTAAAAATTGTATATTAAAAAACTTATGAGACACAAACCTAACCTAGAAGAAAAAACTGGAAAAGGAAAAGAAAAAAGTAATAGAAAAACAGGTTTTTGATATTCTATATTGTCGATGAAATATATCATTCCATTTTTATTAAAAGAACGTTAGGTAAAAAGTTCAAAATGTCCGTACCACACAATTTTCTAGAAAAATATCAATGTGTTTAACTACTTGTTACTACATTCAATGCCTTCTAAACTCAAATACTCATTTAAATAGAAAACATAATCCTTGGTCTCTTATAATCAGAGGGGAATACCATAAATTCTAATCAAGTACGAAAGTTTTATATTGCCTACCATATATGAGTTGAAATATGGTGTCCAAAAAACAAATGAAATATTAGAAATGTAAACTTTCAGGCCCCCGATAAGAACGTTATACGAATATTCAATATAAAACACATGAACATAAAAATCATCACCGATTGAGCGAGTGATCATTTTCCCAGAATCTTCATAATACTGTTCCATATGCAAGGGATCAAGACCGTGAGGAATGTCTTATTTCTGCATCTTAAATCATCCATTAACGAAATAATGAAACTTCAACACCTTGCAACATATTCCCATTTCTAAAATTTAATCACAATAACGTCACCCTTGAAGCAAAGTGTAGGCAAACAGTTCAACAATATATCACATGTCTTCTTTGAGACTTCCGTAAACGATTTGCTTGGATTTCCTGGCACATCGATATCCAATTTCCAAAATATTCTCAATACAATATATAAATATAGTTTTTGTTCTGTTGACTAAGAGAGGAATTTGTTAAGGTCGTGTATGAATTAAAGCGATATGGTGCTAAGAACTCCTAAACAATTGACAAATAAAACCAATACACCCACAAATTGATAAAAAAGATACATTGGTAAAAACATTGATTGAAATGTATAGTTTTAAATCACGACAATTTTTCATAATTTACTATTTCTTTGTCGTACAATAACTATTTGAAATAAAAAATTTGAGTTAAACAGGTGTTTTGCACCATTCAAAGCAAGTTGGATTAGGACAACTATTTCAATTAACCTCTCAAATACTTTTGCACGATTAATTAATTTTATCATGGAAGTGAAACAACCATAATAGGCGTGTAGTCTAATAGGTTGTGATTTGTTTGTTCGTCGGGTTCCTTAAATTATAAAAACTAACGAAAACTAACATAATGATTCACACCATTGAGGAAACTGAGTTCCTTGTTTAAAAAATTATTTGACATATTTTACAAACAAAGATTTAAATTTCAATCATGGATAAACTATAAAGTTTTCTATATAGTTATAACATATTTTTATTTAGATAAATCTATTTTTATTATAATAAATGTGTGTCTAAATATTAAGGTATAGAATAATCTAGATAGGTGTAACTATTTAATGAAATTTAAGGGAGAAGAACCCAACATAAAATTAATTGTTGATAATTAATAAAAATCTATTATGAATTAATAAGTTCATAAACAAATTACTTTGGATTTTTATAAAAATGCGTCTGCACGCTATTAATAATAGCTTTATTAAATATTTTTATAGGAAACATTTTAAATTGGAAATACATGAGTTAAGAAGAAAAAAATATTCAAAAAAATAAAACATGAACTTTTCTCCAAAGCTGGGAGTCAAACCCAGAATTCATAACATTGAATTTTCCTGGTGTGTTACTTTGGAATTATGCTATAAATCTACAAATTTATCTTTATATGCTATACCATTATTTTTTTTTAATATTATAAACTTTATCACCTTTAAAAACTTTGTTAATGAATGTAATATATACCGAGTAATTTATAATAAAAGATATTGAAATAATTTTTGGTGTTTTCAAAGAATGATATTAAAATAAGTTTGGATAAATTAAAATCAAAATGAACTTCTTTTTAAAATTAATATAACGAATATGCGTAAAATTCCAAAAGAAACATTATATTGATATTATTTTCGCTAACTTTTCATATAATAACTTTATTAAGAGACTTTTTTTTGTGTGAAAAAAACATGTGACTTTTAATATGTTAAAATAGTACAAAAATGAACAAATAAGTAAATGAATATCACTTGTAGTATTTTAATTTATTACAAATGAGATTGCAATAACAACCAATACTTTAGAATAAACCATAGTTAAATCGTTTTTAGGAAGTTTTAAGGAAAAATGATATATTTTTTTGAAAGAGAGTATTTCGAAAAATCTCAATATATGTCATTCAACAATCAAACAATACTGGCGTTATAACTTTGGTAAAAATTGTATATTAAAAACTTATGAGACACAAACCTAACCTAGAAGAAAAAACTGTAAAAGGAAAAGAAAAAAGTAATAGAAAAACAAGTTTTTGATATTCTATATTGTCGATGAAATGTATCGTTCCATTTTTATTAAAAGAATGTTAGGTAAAAAGTTCAAAATGTCCTTACCACACAATTTTCTAGAAAAATATCAATGTGTTTAACTACTTGTTACTACATTCAATGCCTTCTAAACTCAAATACTCATTTAAAAAGAAATCATAATCCTTGGTCTCTTATAATCAAACGGGAATACCATAAATTCTAATCAAGTACGAAAGTTTTATATTGCCTACCATATATGAGTTGAAATATGGTGTCCAAAAAACAAATGAAATATTAGAAATGTAAACTTTCAGGCCCCCGATAAGAACGTTATACGAATATTCAATATAAAACACATGAACATAAAAATCATCACCGATTGAGCGAGTGATCATTTTCCCAGAATCTTCATAATACTGTTCCATATGCAAGGGATCAAGACCGTGAGGAATGTCTTATTTCTGCATCTTAAATCATCCATTAACGAAATAATGAAACTTCAACACCTTGCAACATATTCCCATTTCTAAAATTTAATCACAATAACGTCACCCTTGAAGCAAAGTGTAGGCAAACAGTTCAACAATATATCACATGTCTTCTTTGAGACTTCCGTAAACGATTTGCTTGGATTTCCTGGCACATCGATATCCAATTTCCAAAATATTCTCAATACAATATATAAATATAGTTTTTGTTCTGTTGACTAAGAGAGGAATTTGTTAAGGTCGTGTATGAATTAAAGCGATATGGTGCTAAGAACTCCTAAACAATTGACAAATAAAACCAATACACCCACAAATTGATAAAAAAGATACATTGGTAAAAACATTGATTGAAATGTATAGTTTTAAATCACGACAATTTTTCATAATTTACTATTTCTTTGTCGTACAATAACTATTTGAAATAAAAAATTTGAGTTAAACAGGTGTTTTGCACCATTCAAAGCAAGTTGGATTAGGACAACTATTTCAATTAACCTCTCAAATACTTTTGCACGATTAATTAATTTTATCATGGAAGTGAAACAACCATAATAGGCGTGTAGTCTAATAGGTTGTGATTTGTTTGTTCGTCGGGTTCCTTAAATTATAAAAACTAACGAAAACTAACATAATGATTCACACCATTGAGGAAACTGAGTTCCTTGTTTAAAAAATTATTTGACATATTTTACAAACAAAGATTTAAATTTCAATCATGGATAAACTATAAAGTTTTCTATATAGTTATAACATATTTTTATTTAGATAAATCTATTTTTATTATAATAAATGTGTGTCTAAATATTAAGGTATAGAATAATCTAGATAGGTGTAACTATTTAATGAAATTTAAGGGAGAAGAACCCAACATAAAATTAATTGTTGATAATTAATAAAAATCTATTATGAATTAATAAGTTCATAAACAAATTACTTTGGATTTTTATAAAAATGCGTCTGCACGCTATTAATAATAGCTTTATTAAATATTTTTATAGGAAACATTTTAAATTGGAAATACATGAGTTAAGAAGAAAAAATATTCAAAAAAATAAAACATGAACTTTTCTCCAAAGCTGGGAGTCAAACCCAGAATTCATAACATTGAATTTTCCTGGTGTGTTACTTTGGAATTATGCTATAAATCTACAAATTTATCTTTATATGCTATACCATTATTTTTTTTTAATATTATAAACTTTATCACCTTTAAAAACTTTGTTAATGAATGTAATATATACCGAGTAATTTATAATAAAAGATATTGAAATAATTTTTGGTGTTTTCAAAGAATGATATTAAAATAAGTTTGGATAAATTAAAATCAAAATGAACTTCTTTTTAAAATTAATATAACGAATATGCGTAAAATTCCAAAAGAAACATTATATTGATATTATTTTCGCTAACTTTTCATATAATAACTTTATTAAGAGACTTTTTTTTGTGTGAAAAAAACATGTGACTTTTAATATGTTAAAATAGTACAAAAATGAACAAATAAGTAAATGAATATCACTTGTAGTATTTTAATTTATTACAAATGAGATTGCAATAACAACCAATACTTTAGAATAAACCATAGTTAAATCGTTTTTAGGAAGTTTTAAGGAAAAATGATATATTTTTTTGAAAGAGAGTATTTCGAAAAATCTCAATATATGTCATTCAACAATCAAACAATACTGGCGTTATAACTTTGGTAAAAATTGTATATTAAAAAACTTATGAGACACAAACCTAACCTAGAAGAAAAAACTGTAAAAGGAAAAGAAAAAAGTAATAGAAAAACAAGTTTTTGATATTCTATATTGTCGATGAAATGTATCGTTCCATTTTTATTAAAAGAATGTTAGGTAAAAAGTTCAAAATGTCCTTACCACACAATTTTCTAGAAAAATATCAATGTGTTTAACTACTTGTTACTACATTCAATGCCTTCTAAACTCAAATACTCATTTAAATAGAAAACATAATCCTTGGTCTCTTATAATCAGAGGGGAATACCATAAATTCTAATCAAGTACGAAAGTTTTATATTGCCTACCATATATGAGTTGAAATATGGTGTCCAAAAAACAAATGAAATATTAGAAATGTAAACTTTCAGGCCCCCGATAAGAACGTTATACGAATATTCAATATAAAACACATGAACATAAAAATCATCACCGATTGAGCGAGTGATCATTTTCCCAGAATCTTCATAATACTGTTCCATATGCAAGGGATCAAGACCGTGAGGAATGTCTTATTTCTGCATCTTAAATCATCCATTAACGAAATAATGAAACTTCAACACCTTGCAACATATTCCCATTTCTAAAATTTAATCACAATAACGTCACCCTTGAAGCAAAGTGTAGGCAAACAGTTCAACAATATATCACATGTCTTCTTTGAGACTTCCGTAAACGATTTGCTTGGATTTCCTGGCACATCGATATCCAATTTCCAAAATATTCTCAATACAATATATAAATATAGTTTTTGTTCTGTTGACTAAGAGAGGAATTTGTTAAGGTCGTGTATGAATTAAAGCGATATGGTGCTAAGAACTCCTAAACAATTGACAAATAAAACCAATACACCCACAAATTGATAAAAAAGATACATTGGTAAAAACATTGATTGAAATGTATAGTTTTAAATCACGACAATTTTTCATAATTTACTATTTCTTTGTCGTACAATAACTATTTGAAATAAAAAATTTGAGTTAAACAGGTGTTTTGCACCATTCAAAGCAAGTTGGATTAGGACAACTATTTCAATTAACCTCTCAAATACTTTTGCACGATTAATTAATTTTATCATGGAAGTGAAACAACCATAATAGGCGTGTAGTCTAATAGGTTGTGATTTGTTTGTTCGTCGGGTTCCTTAAATTATAAAAACTAACGAAAACTAACATAATGATTCACACCATTGAGGAAACTGAGTTCCTTGTTTAAAAAATTATTTGACATATTTTACAAACAAAGATTTAAATTTCAATCATGGATAAACTATAAAGTTTTCTATATAGTTATAACATATTTTTATTTAGATAAATCTATTTTTATTATAATAAATGTGTGTCTAAATATTAAGGTATAGAATAATCTAGATAGGTGTAACTATTTAATGAAATTTAAGGGAGAAGAACCCAACATAAAATTAATTGTTGATAATTAATAAAAATCTATTATGAATTAATAAGTTCATAAACAAATTACTTTGGATTTTTATAAAAATGCGTCTGCACGCTATTAATAATAGCTTTATTAAATATTTTTATAGGAAACATTTTAAATTGGAAATACATGAGTTAAGAAGAAAAAAATATTCAAAAAAATAAAACATGAACTTTTCTCCAAAGCTGGGAGTCAAACCCAGAATTCATAACATTGAATTTTCCTGGTGTGTTACTTTGGAATTATGCTATAAATCTACAAATTTATCTTTATATGCTATACCATTATTTTTTTTTAATATTATAAACTTTATCACCTTTAAAAACTTTGTTAATGAATGTAATATATACCGAGTAATTTATAATAAAAGATATTGAAATAATTTTTGGTGTTTTCAAAGAATGATATTAAAATAAGTTTGGATAAATTAAAATCAAAATGAACTTCTTTTTAAAATTAATATAACGAATATGCGTAAAATTCCAAAAGAAACATTATATTGATATTATTTTCGCTAACTTTTCATATAATAACTTTATTAAGAGACTTTTTTTTGTGTGAAAAAAACATGTGACTTTTAATATGTTAAAATAGTACAAAAATGAACAAATAAGTAAATGAATATCACTTGTAGTATTTTAATTTATTACAAATGAGATTGCAATAACAACCAATACTTTAGAATAAACCATAGTTAAATCGTTTTTAGGAAGTTTTAAGGAAAAATGATATATTTTTTTGAAAGAGAGTATTTCGAAAAATCTCAATATATGTCATTCAACAATCAAACAATACTGGCGTTATAACTTTGGTAAAAATTGTATATTAAAAAACTTATGAGACACAAACCTAACCTAGAAGAAAAAACTGTAAAAGGAAAAGAAAAAAGTAATAGAAAAACAAGTTTTTGATATTCTATATTGTCGATGAAATGTATCGTTCCATTTTTATTAAAAGAATGTTAGGTAAAAAGTTCAAAATGTCCTTACCACACAATTTTCTAGAAAAATATCAATGTGTTTAACTACTTGTTACTACATTCAATGCCTTCTAAACTCAAATACTCATTTAAAAAGAAATCATAATCCTTGGTCTCTTATAATCAAACGGGAATACCATAAATTCTAATCAAGTACGAAAGTTTTATATTGCCTACCATATATGAGTTGAAATATGGTGTCCAAAAAACAAATGAAATATTATAAATGTAAACTTCCAGGCCCCCGATAAGAACATTATACGAATATTCTATATAAAACACATAAACACAAAAATCGTCACCGATTGAGCGAGTGATCATTTTCCCAGAATCTTCATAATATTGTTCCATATGCAAGGGATCAAGACCGTGAGGAATGTCTTATTTCTGCATCTTAAATCATCCATTAACGAAATAATGAAACTTCAACACCTTGCAACATATTCCCATTTCTAAAATTTAATCACAATAACGTCACCCTTGAAGCAAAGTGTAGGCAAACAGTTCAACAATATATCACATGTCTTCTTTGAGACTTCCGTAAACGATTTGCTTGGATTTCCTGGCACATCGATATCCAATTTCCAAAATATTCTCAATACAATATATAAATATAGTTTTTGTTCTGCTGACTAAGAGAGGAATTTGTTAAGGTCATATATGAATTAAAGCGATATGGTGCTAAGAACTCCTAAACAATTGAAAATAAAACCAATACACCCACAACTTGATAAAAAAGATACATTGGTAAAAACATTGACTGAAATGTATAGTTTTAAATCACGACAATTTTTCACAATTTACTATTTCTTTGTCGTAAAATAACTATTTGAAATAAAAAATTTGAATTATACAGGTGTTTTGCACCATTCAAAGCTAGTTGGATTAGGACAACTATTTCAATTAACCTCTCAAATACTTTTGCATGATTAATTAATTTTATCATGGAAGTGAAACAGCCATAATAGGCGTGTAGTCTAATAGGTTGTGATTTGTTTGTTCGTCGAGTTCTTTAAATTATAAAAACTGACGAAAACTAACATAATGATTCACACCATTAAGGAAACTGAGTTCCTTGTTTAAAAAATTATTTGGCATATTTTACAAACAAAGATTTAAATTTCAATCATGGATAAACTATAAAGTTTTCTATATAGCTATAACATAGCTTTATTAAAAAAAAAATTATAGGAAACATTTTAAATTGGAAATACATGAGTTAAGAAGAAAAAAATATTCAAAAAAATAAAACATGAACTTTTCTCCAAAGCTGGGAGTCAAACCAAGAATTCATAACATTGAATTTTCCTGGTGTGCTACTTTGGAATTATGCTATAATTCTACAAATTTATGTTTATATACTATACCATTATTTTTTTTAATATTATAAACTTTATCACATTTAAAAACTTTGTTAATGAATGTAAAAATTACCAAGTAATTTATAATAAAAGATATTGAAATAATTTTTGGTGTTCTCAAAGAATGATATTAAAATAAGTTTGGGAAAATTAAAATCAAAATGAACTTCTTTATAAAATTAATATAACGAATATGCGTAAAATACCAAAAGAAACATTATATTGATATTATTTTCGCTAACTTTTCATATAATAACTTTATTAAGAGACTTTTTTTTGTGTGAAAAAAACATGTGACTTTTAATATGTTAAAATAGTACAAAAATGAACAAATAAGCTAATGAATATCACTTGTAGTATTTTAATTTATTACAAATGAGATTGCAATAACAACCAATACTTTAGAGTAAACTATAGTTAAATCGTTTTTAGGAAGTTTTAAGGAAAAATGATATATTTTTTTGAAAAAGAGTATTTCGAAAAATCTCAATATATGTCATTCAACAATCAAACAATACTAGCGTCATAACTTTGGTAAAAATTGTATATTAAAAAACTTATGAGACACAAACCTAACCTAGAAGAAAAAACTGGAAAAGGTAAAGAAAAACGTATGGCTTTCATGCAAACAGTATTGAAAAACAAGAAATAAAACTCTTCACGCAGAGTGACAGTGATGATCTTTTAGGCCTTCCAGTTCTGGACCTCCTTCCCTGGTACGCACAATTTTATCTACTGATCAAGCTCACAGTCACTGTCGTTCTCCTCACCCACTGCACAGGCGTGACCTGAATCTTCAGCAAATGCACCCACCATCACTTGACCATGTGCCGGCATGGGATTGGCATTAACATTCAGTGATAGTGTAAAATTGATGGATTTGGAATCCACCAAGTCTTGGACGACATGCTTAAAAGCTCTGCAACCCTCAATGTTATGCCCGGATGCACCAGAATGGAATTCACACTTGGCATTCTCATCAAAGTTAGGAGGTTTCTGATCTGATCTCAACGGAGCTAACGTCCTCAACTGTACCATCCCTAGATCCTTCAATTTTTTCAACAGAAGAGCATACGTCATAGGTGGCCTATCAAATTGACGATCAACCCCTCTTCCTCTCACTTGGTTCCCAGCTCTCTGTGCTCTCTGTTGAGGTGGCTGACGCTGCTGTTGTACCAATTGATTACCAATAGGAATCATTACCGCAGCAGTATGCTGATAGTAATGACCCCTACCGTGTCCCCTTTGGGCCCAAACAGCACTTGTGTCACTCTCATTCTGGCGCTGACCATTTCCAAAGGGCTTCTTTACTCTAGATGACGGAGCACTTCCCTGTCCTTTCTCCGCTATCAGCCATTTCTCAATCTTCTCCACCCTCTCAGCAATTACTTTCTGTCCCAGGGCGAGCCCCTGCACGACTTTGATCAACTCTTTCGTTATCTCTTTCAGTTCGAGAATGTCGGCGTTGGGCGAATTCATCATTCCTGTGTCAAGCAAACAGATTAGAAACTGACACCTGCAAAATAGAATACAAGTTATTATGGTTCATGCATAAATGCAATGTCTATCCATATGAGGAACACTTTATCTCTCGATCCTGGTTTCATCGAGACAGAATAATAATCCGACAGCAATATTCTGACATTCATCATTTGATTTCATCATACAGATCAAAGATATATGATTTAGCAAAATACTCCCAACCATGTGTATGTGCTGCGTGAGTGTATACAGGAAAGCAAATAAAGCTTAAAGATCAATCACTGAGTGGAAATAACCATGCATATCACAAGTGCACAATAAGTGCAATAGTCATACATCCAAGCTGATACAAATCAAATACAATCCTCAAAAATCAGAAAGGAAATATAAGCAAATGAATTCCGTCAACAGGCCTGACGATAATCCACAAAAATAAGAAAGGCTAGCCTGATGAGGGTCCCACAGACGGCCCTATATCATCAACCATCTTCGCGAACTCTGCGGCGAACCTGAGCTCGGTGTTCTCCTGCTGTAATCTCCCCACCTCCTTCTGGTGAATCTTCATCTGTCTGAAGTAATGATCTCTCTCAGCAATGTAATGATCCCTCTCAGCAATGTAGTGATCTCTCTCAGCGATGATCTTCATGTTTTCTGATTCCTTAGTCTTCAGCTTTGACTCCCACTCGGCAATGAGGATTCTGACTCTGTCGTCTCTCTGATCTCTCACGAGGATTTGCCTCCTCTTCTGATCTTCAATGACCTTTGAAGCTCTGGCTAACTTCTCCTTCGTGATGTCATGTTCCCTTGTTGATGACGCTAAGGCTTGGCTGATCTTCCCATAATAGGCAGTATCCATCTCAAAGCGCTTTGCTTCCAGGGCATGTCGCTTGTCTTGATCTTCCATCTTCACTCTAATCTCCTGATTAGCCGTCTGAATCCGAGCAACACCCATCTCCAATTCCGCTTTCTCTGCAAGCAACTGGTCTCTGGCTCTCTTCATCTCGAGGAATTCTTCCATACTGACAGAAGAACGCGGCCCCTCAATCGTGGGACACCAAGGATCACCTCCAGGAAATGGTAGATGTGTGAACTCTATCCTCTTCCTAAGCCAATCGTCAAATGGAGGAAAAGACCGGCTGTTGACCTTGCCAAAAGGAACTTTGCCCTTTCTCTGAATGTTTCGCCATGCCCCAGACACTTGCCTTAGCTTGGCCTGATTACCCTCAGCTGGGAAGTAGAAAGACTCCTGAATCTCACGCTCGAGAGGAGGACCCTCCACAGCAAACCCCATCTGCCTCCTAAGAAGCACCGGGTTGTAATTGATGCAACCCTGAACTCCCACAAGAGGCACATTGGGAAGACTCCCACAACTGCATATAAAATCCCGTCCAGCCATACCGTTATGAGTCCAAGCTATGTCAGCGGCCCGCAAACCCATCAATCTGACCGACCACTTGACCGTAGGATCAAGGGAAGCAAAAGCACCTCGGGAAGGCAAATACCCCATGAACCATCTGTACAATAGCTGGGCACAACACCTGATCAATCCATCACGCCGCTTCTCGTTCCTGTTATGCACCGAGTAATAGACATCTCCGATCAGAGTAGGAATAAGGTTCCTCTATATGAACAATCTGATAGCATTATGATCCACAAAACTCCTCTGATTAGGAAACAGAATGGTCCCATAAATGCTCACAGCAATCAAGGCACAGACCGTCTTCCAATTACCCACAGCAGCATGTTCCTTTGCCTTAGCCCCCAAGAAACTCAAATGAAAACCAGTTCCTTTCTCCTTCAAACCCTCCTTGGTCACCTTCGGACTCAAATAAAGAGCACGGGAAATCTCCAGGATGTCAGGCTCTCCCCTAGTGGCACAGAAAGGAATCTGATCTCGGATCTGAATACCCAAAATGCTAGCATAGTCCTCCATCAGAGGCCCCAACAAGTAGTCCGGGAACACAAAACATCTCAAACCCGGGTCATAGAACTGGAGAAGAGTATGAATGGCGCTCCTGTCGCTGTCAGTGAGTCTGAGAACCATCTTCAGAATACCACCGTATGACTCTCTGAACATCCCCACATGGTCGGGTGTAATCAATGCTATCATATCTCTCAACTCATCAATCTCGGGGTTGAAGAAACTGTAGACAACATCGTCTTTCAAACCGGGCCTCATATCTGAGCAGAAAGTCTCTCAACCAGGATCTCGATCAAAAATGTCTCTGCATATGGATAAACATGTGTTAGATGCGGGTAAATGCAATATGTAATGATGCTGATGAATGAATGCAATGCATTGTGCCATCCTCCAAGTCATCTGATCATCTGTTGCACTGAGTCACAGCCCTGATCTCTAAACTGATCACAACCATCTGAAGGAAGATATAACCACAAATCCAACTCAAGGGTTCCGAAATAAACGGAACTGAATGATACATCATCATCATCATCATACAATCTCTGAGCAGATAACCTCAATCCTCTGAATCGGCCCGGGGAATCCTGAAATAAACGGATCCCCACTGATAAATATCACGGACAGCACTCTGGCGTCTCGGAAACAAAAGGTCCATAAATCCGACTTATAAATAGGACTCTAATCAATGGAACCAATAGTCACCATCAAAGTCAACATCTGAACATGCATCTGCAAGAATCACCCTCCCCTCACAGGTAAATTCTAATCAGGTCATCCTAAGGCGGATAATAGTCTCGACAATCGGGCAAAGATACTCAACGGGTTTGCCCTTTCGGGTGTGCCGTTGTAGCTCCCTTAAGATCATCTAAACCAAAGATCCGGGAAATGATCGGTCACCAGAGTCAATAGCCCAGATGAAGTCACTCAACCAAAGTGGATACTCCACAAAGGAAAAGCTCCCTCAAAAGAACCTCGTCCGGCTTGTGGTACATCACGTTGCCAAACACATGTTGACCTAACATGAAAGAGGCAACATGAGGCCACACTAATCCTAGGTGTATACTCGGGCCTGGGTTTTAGCCCCACTCAGAACACCCACCCCAAAACAAGGGAACCACCTGCACAGAGGACGGCAACATGATAGTATGATGCATGCAAATATTTATGCAAATATATACACAGTCAGAATAATAAATGCAATAAATAAAGCAGCATAAGCAACCTAAACTATCCTAGAACGCTAGGAGAGACTCGCTTAGGGAAGATGGACCAGCAATAGGTCAACTTCTAGCCAGAATCCCCAGCAGAGTCGCCAGCTGTCGCATCCGCGAAAAACAACCGGCGGGCTAAAACAAAAACAAACAGAGCCGCCACCGTGCGTTATTTATCCCAAAAGAGGGAAAGGAAACGCTCGAAGTAAACCTGGAAAAGACATGGTCTCGCGACCGGAGAGAAAGGGTACGGGAGTCGGTTATGCGAAGGGAAGGTATTAGCACCCCTACGCATCCGTAGTACTCTACGGGATCCACGCTCTAAAAGAAAGAAAAGGTTGCTAAAACAAACATCACACACACACACTGAAAACAACACAGGTGGGGGAAGAGAGGAACGGGCTCGCTAGGATATCGCATCCTATGCCTACGTATCTCATCTGGAATGAGAATCAGAGCTACCGTAGTTCGGCTCACGCACGCCGAAACAAAACACACGCAAACAGGCAAACATGGAAACCGAATGCCAATCGCTGGACTTACATCAGATTCCGAACCAAACAAACCCACATTGGAAACCAAATGCCAATGGCTGGACTTATATCGGACTCCAAGCACACAACAATAGGATACGGAATGCCAATCGCTGGGCTTACATCCATCTCCTAACACACAAGAAAGAAAACAGATAACAAGTTAATAGGGAGTCGGGAACTCGAGCCTAATAACTGTCAAGCAAACACACACAAAAAGAAAAAGGGTGGCACACACAAACTAGTAGGGAGTCTGGAACTCGAGCCTAAAACTCATGCCAAACACACACACAAAAAACAAAAAGGGTGGCACACTCAAACTAGTAGGGAGTCTGGAACTCGAGCCTAAAAGTCATGCCAAACACACACACAAAAAACAAAAAGGGTGCCCGGAGAGATCTCGCACGACCTCCTGCCTACGTACCTCATCTGGTATGAGGATCAGGGCAACGTAGTTCCCCTTAACAGGGGAGAAACTTTCTCCTAACCAGAGACTGGGAAATGACCAACTAAAAGGGAGACTGACTCGAGCCTAATAGTTATCATGTATTCCACAATGGTCCTAGGTTGAGTTTTCTATCTACTTGCACAGCAGCAAGCTATCCTATCCAGGCAAAGCAAGCATGCAAGCATAATCAAAACAAAGCAAACATTCACAGTTAGCACACACTATATCCAGACAAAGTGGGCTCAATCAAGGGTTAGACTGCAAAAGTAAGTCAACTGTATCAGGGTGATGTTAGCTCTTAACCCTAACATTGAGAGTTAGGGTGAAGCAGATGAAATAGGAAGTGAGGGGTGTGCCTCACAGCTCTTATCCCTGGCCTGGGAGATCTTCAGACAATGAAGTGTGGGTTCAGAAAGTGGGAACCCTTCTACACTTATGACCCTGACTCAACTGTACAACTGTACAAGGATCTTGGGTTAATATCCACAATGCATCAACACCAGTTGTGTGAGCAAAGGGATGACTCAACTGAATAGCAGGAGATGGATTGCACATCTCTTTTATCTGCCAATTGCCTTAACAAAGGTCTTTTCCTGCTTGGGGACAAAGATAAACAAGCACAAGCATTGCCTCTTAAGGAGGACTTCAGACAGGTGCCTGGCCAAGTAACAGACCAGGTCTTCCAGACTACATGGAGTTAGAGAATTCTACCTCTATTGGTTAAGCAACCAAGCAATAGCCAAAACAAGTTCAAAAGAACTCAAGCAACTAAGGTACCTGAAATCAGTCTAACACAATTAGTATTCAACTCAGAAAGTCAAACAGACAGTTACAAGTTAAACAGTTAACTGTACACAAGCAATGCATTAAGCAAGCAATGCTCAACAAGAATGACTTAGAAACCACCTACAAAACAAATTAATGTTAATCAACATCATTCAAATGAGCAACTTAAACCAAGTGAATTAATTCCTCCATGCCATTTGCCTTTGGTCCTGAAAACATCACTCAAACATGAGAAGCAAACCCCTAGGACAAAGCCTAGGGTCAAAATGGGATCAAAAATTCAAAACAGAACATGAAAATTATCAAAAACCAAGTTCAATCAATTAAGAATCAAATCCAATTGGTCCCATGTTCATATCATTCATCATTTTCATTTCATGAAAGAAATAGTGCAAAACATGCAATCTAGAAGCTCATTGGACCAAACAGAATGAATCAATTCAAACTCAAACCAAAACAATTCAATAAATCCCCAAAAAATCATGGCTAAACAGCACTAATAACATGTCAATCACACCAAATTTCAAGTCAATTGGACAATGGGAAGCAAGTCAATTAAATTCGTCAAGTTAAGGCATGCTCATACAAGTCCAAACAAGGCACCAAATCATGTATCAACTTCCAGCAAGCATAAAACAGTGTAGGAACATGATAAATGCACCAAACCAAAACCATGGCAAACTTCAATGTGTCTATAATCACTCCACAAAATTTCAGGTCCATCCAATACATATCAAGAATTTCACAAATCAACTAAAAACATGACTCACAAAAGGTCCACATTTGGTCAAACAGAAAGGAAATTCTCAAACAAATTGGAAATACATCCAAAAATTCCACAAAACTTCACATGTGAACCTAACATCCCTAAGTATCAACATGCAAAATTTCAGCTCATTTCAAGTCCATATGGCATGGCAAATAAAATCAGGAATTTAGACAAGAAATAGTGTGACACAAATTGTCACACCTCTAATGATCATGTCATATCTCTCAATCCAGGAATGCAAAAATCACAAACTATATACCAAAATGACCAGGAATGAGTCTAGAACACACATGTAAAATTTCAAGCATTTCCAATTAAGCATCATCATTTCATGATCAATATAGTGAGCAAGGTGCATGAAACCACATACATGAACAAACCTTAGGCAAAACAGAAATCCACATGTGCACAATTTCATTAAAAATCATCAAAAAAAATCTAGAGATCATAAGGATTATCATGAAAAAAATCTCAAATTATTTGGACAAAAATTGAATGAGTTATGAATTTATTATCATGGAGAAAAATTAAAAATAATGAAATAAGCATGGTGAAATACATGAAGCCTAAGGAAATAAATGCCAAAAGCAAAAAATGAGAATTGCTATCACACGGAATCGAAGCTGGTTCCATTTTAAAAAAGTGGCGCGCTACAGTACCACAAACATCCACCAGCAGGCAAAACGCGAAATCATGGATCTATCAAGGTTCTGGAAATTTTTCTCAAGCATTCATCAATGTTCTTCATACATTCATCACTCATGAACAATTTTTCACCAAATCACACAAACCTTATATCAATGGAAAGGTCTCACAACGTACATCAACAATATCACATTCATTAAGCCTAATTCATCCTAATTTAAGAGAATCGAATGCAAACATCTTCATGCATGAATGTTCAAATCCATATATCTCTCTCATTTCTCAACGAAAATCAGCGGTTCAAAGTGCAGATTTACCTACTCTAAGAGATCTATCTAAAGCATCAAACAATTTCATGAATTATTAAGGTCAAAAACTCACCTTCCTTGAAGCACAGGTGTTGAATCGCGCGTTTTAAGCCTTGAAATGTGAAAACAGAACTTCTATGATGCTTGGATAGGTGAATGGAACAAGGTTTGTTGCTCAATTACGCACGATCTTGATGAAATCTCCATTTGCCATTGTTGCACCTCACTTTAACAATCCACGATTTGGCTTGATAGTGATGAAATCTTGCTTCAATTAGCTTCCAAAATGCATGTAGATGATGAATGGATGAAGATCTCGGCAAGGCTTGTGAAGAAATTGCAAAAAAAATGAAAGAAGAAGTTGAAGAATTTTGGAGATTTTTAGATCTAGATCTTGATTCTGTTGTTGCTTATGATGAAAACAGTTACAATTATGCTTTTATATGTTCTGTTAATGATGTTAGTAATCATGATTAGTGCTAATGCAATGGATTAGTGAAAATGCATTTTCATGCTAAATGGTAATTTGGTCAATTCACCCACACATGTGCAATGCAATGTAACAGTGCCAATTTCTGGTTTGAGCAAGTTTTAAATGGTATTGGTGAGCTAATGCAATTGGAATCATGTGAAAACCATGCCTAAATCTCAAAATCACCTTTTTCCCTCCACTTTTCAAAATTGGTTCACTTGAAAAATGGACTTTTTATATGATGAGTTTTCATGAAATGTAATGCTTGTTTTGGATAGAGGACATCAAAAGAATTTTGCTCAAAAAAGTCTCACTCCATTTGGCCTTGTGAATCAAAAGTTATGCCACTTTGAAATTCAACTTTTTTGGACAATGATCAATCCATAACTTGCCAACCACAAATGAGAAATTCATGTTATTGGACTTTTTGGAAAGGTGAGAGCAAGATCTACAACTTTCATGTTGAACAAAATTTCATTTGAAGCATTTTTGGACATGTAATTTTGAGGAGAAAAACTTTCCATTTTTGGCAGTTTTCAATTACAGGTCACTTTCTATTTTTGGAAAGTTTTCATCTGACTTTATTTTCTTCATTCTTGATGTTTGAAATGTCAAATGAAACTTGTTTAGACATGAATGAAGTATCTCTAACCCTCTCCCACCTCCAAATCCATCAATTCAGGCACAGTTGACCATAGTTGACTTTTTCTGACTGATAGATGAATTGGCTGGGCATTTATCAAATTGAGCCTCAAACTCCTGATGAAATGGCTCAAACATGAAATCCTAGCTTCCATAAGCTCCATATAACCATATGATGATCCCCATATCCATTGAAAACCTCATCTCCTTCACAAGCCCTGATTGGCACAATGCAGATGATTAGGGTTGACCAGAGGTTAAAACCCTAATCTCAAGGTATCTGATCAATCTCTTGGTGATGACAAAACCATGATGATGATGATGTATCATTTCAACCAAGATAAAGCTCAATCTCCTTGAGAATCAAAAAACCCTAATTGGAAACACCAACCCTCAGATGATCAGTGATCAGTTCAATTAAACCTTAGCTTGCATCTCTCAACCTATTTATCTTCTGATCAAGACCTAGGAGGATGACTTGCTTAATGTAGCCACATGATATGCAATATGCAATGACTAATGTCCTAAAAAATGATATGCATTATACAAAGCTAGTCCCAAGAGAGGAGGGCAAATTTTGAGGTGTTACAGTAAGACCATTTCCTTTCCAGGTTTACTTCGAGCGTTTCCTTTCCCTCTTTGGGATAAATAACGCACGGTGGCGGCTCTGTTTGTTTTGTTTTAGCCCGCCGGTTGTTTTTCGCGGATGCGACAGCTGGCGACTCCACTGGGGACTTTAGAAGTTGACCTGCTACTGGTCCCTCTTCCCTAAGCGAGTCTCTCCTAGCGTTCTAGGATAGTTTAGGTTGCTTGTGTTGTTATATTTATTGCATTTATTATTCTGACTGTGTATATATTTGCATAAATATTTGCATGCATCATACTGTCATGTTGTTGTCCTCTGTACAGGTGGTTCCTCTGTTTTGGGGGGGGTGTTCTGAGTGGGGCTAAAACCCAGGCCCGAGTATACACCTAGGATTAGTGTGGTCTCACGTTCCTCATTTGCTTTATCAGCATATTGTTGCAACGTGACATACTGTCGCATCCGCGAAAAAACAACCGGCGGGCTGAAACAAAAACACAACACAGAGCCGCCACTGCGCGTTATTTATCCCGAAATAGGGAAAGGAAACGCTCAGAGAAACCTGGAAAGGAAATGGTCTCGCGACCAAAGAGAAAGGGTAAGGGAGTCGGTTACGCAAGGGGAAGGTATTAGCACCCCTCACGTCCGTCGTACTCGACGGGATCCACGTTCTAAGAAAAGAAAAGGTTGCTAAACATCACACACACACTCAGGGAACGCAGGTGGGGTTAAGAGAAGGGAGCTCGATAGGACATCGCATCCTATGCCTACATATCTCGTCTGGAACGAGAATCAGAGCCACTGTAATTCGGCTTACGCACGCCAAACAACACAAAACGCACAAACAGATGGCAAACATGGAGCCCGACAACCACTCGATGGAATTACGTCAGCATCCGAACCAAAACACGCACAAAACGGCAAACGTGGAGCCCGACCGCCAATCACTGGACTTACGTCGGCATCCGAACCAAAACACACGCTAGACGATAACAAGTAAACACACACAAAAAGAAAAAAAGTGCCTGGAGAGGTCTCGCACGACCTCCTGCCTACATACCTCGTCTGGAACAAGGATCAGGGCGATGTAGTTCCTCCTCAAGGGAAAGAAAATCTAGCCAGAAACCGAGGGAAGACACACTACCAGGGAGCTGGACTCGAGCCTAGTGTTGTCATGCATCGTTACCCTATGTTCAGGTTTCTACCTACTTGCACAACTGCAAGCTAATCCTATCCAGGAAAGAAGCAAGCATACAAGCATACAAACAGAACAACCCAAGCATTTCAAACAAATATTCACATAGCACACACTATAACTAATCAAGTGAGGCTCACACAATGGGTTTGACTGCCGAAGCAAGTCATCTGTACAAGGTATGATTCGCTCTTAACCTTGCCATTACGAGGCTAAGGTGAAGCAGATGAAAGGTGAAGTGAAGATTAGACTTCACAGCTCTTATCCCTGACCAGGGAGAGCTCCAGACAAAGGAGCGTGGGTCCAGAATGGAGGGACCCTTCTACGCTCAAAGACTCTGACTCGATTGTGCAACAACACGAGATCTTGGGTTTGTGTCCCAATGCATCAACACACAGCCGTGTGAGCAGAGGGACGACTCACAGAATAGTGGGGGATAGATTGCATATCCCTTTGATCCACCAATTGCCTCATAGAGGTCTTTACCTGCTTGGGTACAAATGTAAACAACCACAAACATCGCCTCTTAAGGAGGACTTCAGACAGTTGCCTGGCCAAGTAACAGGCCAGGTCTTCCAGACTACATGAAGAATAGAAGTCCTACCTCAAGTGGTTTAAAAACCAAGCAACAACAAGCAAGTTCTTAAAGAACTGTAAGCGACTAAATGTACCTGAAATCAATCAAGTATCATCAGTACTCAGACAAACAACCATAAACAGCAAATGTTAATCAGTCAGACTATACAGATTAAGCAACACAGGTTAATGCACATAAGTGCAAGCTATAAGCTCAAGCTCAAGCTTCACAACCTACAAAACAAAGTCAAATTAGTTCAAAACATCCAACAATCTCAATTTAATTAACTTGAAGCATTCTCCTTAAGCATCATGCATTTCATCCTGAAAAGTCAATCCAAATGTGAGAAACTAGACCACTAGGCCAAGCCTAGGGTCCAAAAGGGAGAAAAAATCTAAACAGCAAACAATTCTCAACCAAAATCAAATTAACACAAATAGAAAGCCAATGCAATTGATCCCATACTCATATCATTCACCATATTCATTTCATGACCAAAACAAGTCAAACTAGGTCAAATGCAACATCCAATGTCCAAACAGAATGACTTCAATCAAAAGCATACCAAAACAATTCCAAAAATCCTCAAATAATTCACACCTAAACAGGACATATTCAAGGTATAGCATGTCAATTTTCAGCTCAATTGGACAAAAGGAACTAAGTCAATGAAAATCAAGAAATCCAGACACAATTATCCAAGCCAATTCAAGGTATCAACACATGCATTCACTTCAAAAATTCATAACAGAGTGAGAACAATTAAGAAATGAATGGGACCAAAACAGGGATGTCCTACAATGTGTCTACAACCAGCCTACCAAATTTCACATTCATCCAAAACCATATGAGAATTTCACAAAAGATATACAAACATGTGTCACACAATGTTGCAAAATGAACCAACAGTGAAGAAAAATATCAATCAAATGGAAAATGCCATAGAAAAATCCAGAAAAATTCACATAACATCTCAACATGTCAATAACCATCCATGCAAAATTTCAATCCATTCCAACAATCATAGGCCAGGCAAAAGAATTCATGAAGTTGACCTAGCTAGGTGTGACACACATTGTCACACCTAGATTCAAAAAAACATATCTCACTCCTCAGGTATCCAAAAATCACAAACTTTATATGTAAATCACTATCAACATGTCCAGAATGAGCACAAAAAATTTCAGGAATTTCTTTTAATGTATGAGCATTTCATGATGAAAATGGCAAAACATGTAAAAAATACACACAAGTCAAAGATCCCTAGGCCAGGTCAACATTTTACCATGCACAACTTTTGAAACCATGCCTATAAAATTCTAGGGGAAATTTGGAACCTAACAAAAAAAATCTCATCATTTTTGGACTAGTCAATATTTTTTTATGAATTTTCTAAGATTAAAATGAATTATGTAATATTTATTTAAGTGTTATTTGAATTAAAATGGATTTAATGGCAATTTCGTAAATAACCCTGGCCAAGGCAAAACGACAACGCTTCATTTTTTCGCTGTCAGCGTGTGATTGGTGAGAAGCTAGCGGGAAACAGATTTCAAATGTGGCAATGCACTGTAGCGAATCAAAACACAAAAAATCCAGAAATTTCATCATCTTCGCACGCGTGTTCATAAGCTTGGAACGGCAAATTCGGTTTCGCTCATTTCATCACCAAAATGCACAAATGGCATATGGTTGGAAAGGTCTAAGCATCAGGAGCACGAATACGTACACGATTTCGCCTAATTCCTAACGTACACTCCGGATCGATCGATTAAAGTTTCACATTCAAATCTTAAAATCAACATAACTCTTCCTACAGTTCATCATAATCAAAACTACGCACATCATGATTATCTACATGGAATGAACTTCAAAACGCCTATGGACTTTCAAAGAATCATGAGATTCGAATTTCGTGTACCTTGAGATGGCAGTGTGAGGTTACACGCGTTCCAGCTTTGGTTCGTGTGAAACAGGTGAAGATCAACGTCCAGGAAGGTGATTGGAACAATCGTGGTAGCTCAGCAATGCCTCAATTGCAAAAAATCACCAAACTCCATGAATGCACATGCCTTGGACAGTCACGAATGAGAGGTTCTTTTGCACAATTTCCTCAAAACAGTCCAAGAGGAAGATGATTGGAGGAGGAAGCAAAAAGAATTTTCGGAATTGGTGAAGAATTGGAAGAGTTTTGTGGAATTTTGTTCTTGTGTGTTCTTGAGAAATTTGGAGAATTGGAGGGAAAAACAGTTGCAATTTCTTGTGAAATGTGATTCTCATCAGAAGTTAGTTACAATTAGCATTATATACTTCCAACTAATTACCTCTTAATCATCCATTTAACCAAATGTCATGTGATTAGCAAAAATGCAATTTTCTTAAGCAAGGGCAAATATGTCTTTTCACTATGGGGCCCATGACAGCTGTATGACAGCTCACACATTCTCTAAATATCAGTTATGATGTGTTGCAACTTGTCCCACATTGATTGGCCATGTAATTTTCATTTTCCACATGTCATGGCACTTTGTACAATTTCAAGTGCATTTCAAAAGTGACTTAACCAAATAATGAACCTCAACATGTTATGACAGTTCAAACCATTTTCAAATTGCATTTGTGAGGTGTTGCAAAAATCCCCATTCCAAAATTCTCATTATTTCTCAACTTGGACCATTTTGCCCTTGGATCTTTAACTGTACACTTGAAAATTGACTTTTTGCATTGACCATTTTTGATGAATTCCAATTATGCACCATGAAAGTACATGTTAAATGGAGTTTGCTCATAAAAAGATCACTCAATTTGGACACTCCATGTGGAAGTTATGCCACTTTGATTATGGGTCATTTTTGAAATTGAATGGACCATAACTTGCCAACCATACATGGGATTTTCAAGTTCTTGGACTTTTTGGAAAGGTGAGACCAAGATCTACAACTTTCATGTTGAACAAATTTTCATTTGAAGCTTCCTTGGACATGTAATTTTATGGTCAAAAACTTTCCATTTTTGGAAACTTCCATTACAAGTCACTTTCTATTTTTGGCAATTTTTGTCCTGACTTTATTTTCTTCATTCTTGAGCTTTGACATGTCAAATAACATTTGTTTCAACATGAATGAAGTGTATCCACTTCTCTCCCACCTCCAAATCCATAAAATCAAGCACAGTTGACCACAGTTGACTTTTCCAACTGATAGATGAATTTGGCAAGGCACTGATCAATCTGAGCCCCAATCCTCTGATGAAATGGCTCAAGGGTGAAACCCTAGCCTCAATAAGCTCCATACAACCATGGAATAATCCCCATATCCATCATAAACCCTATCTCTTAGCCATGCCCTGATTGGCCCAATGCAACTGATTAGGGTTGACTAGAGGTCAAAACCCTAATCTCAAGGAATATGCTTCAACACTTGAATCTTCTGATGATAAACCATGATGATGATGTATCCTTTCAAACAAGATGTAGACCAACCTCCTTGAGAATCAAAAACCCTAATTTGGACCTCCACATCCTCAGATGATTAATGACCAGTCCAATGAAACCCCAGCTTGCATCATGACCTCCTATCTCCTGATCAAGACTTGTGAGGATGACTTTGCACAATGTAACCACATGATATGCAATATGCAATGACTAATGACCTAAAAATGATATGCAACATGATATGCTAGTCCCAAGAGAGGAGGGCAAATTTTGAGGTGTTACACATACCACAAGCCGGACGAGGTTCATTGGAGAGTGCTCTTCCTTTGTGGGGTTCTCCACTTTGGTTGGGTTACCTCTTTTGGACTATTGACTTCGGTGACCGATCATTCCCGGATCTTTGGTTTAGACGATCTTAAGGGAGCTACAACGGCACACCCGAAAGGGCAAACCCATTGAGTATCTTTGCCCGATTGTCGAGACTATTATCCGCCTTAGGATGACCTGATTAGAATTTACCTGTGAGGGGAGGGTGATTCTTACAGATGCATGTTCAGATGGTGACTTTGATGGTGACTATTGGTTCCGTTGATCAGAGTCCTATTTATAAGTCGGATTTATGGACGTTTGTTTCTGAGACGCCGAGGTGTTGTCCGTGTTATTTATCAGTGGGGATCCGTTTATTTCAGGATTCCCCGGGCCGATTCAGAGATTGTCATGGTTATCTGCTCAGAGATTGGTTGATGATGATGATGATGATGATGTATCTTTCAGTTACGTTTATTTCGGAACCCTTGAGGTTGGATTTGTGGTTACATGTTCCTTCAGATGGTTGTGATCAGTTCAGAGATCAGGGCTGTGACTCAGGGCAACAGATGATCAGATGACTTGGAGGATGGCAGTGCATTGCATTCATTCATCAGCATCATAACATTTTGCATTTACCTGCATCTAACACATGTTTATCCATATGCAGGGACATTTTTTATCGAGATCCTAGTTGAGAGACTTCTTGCTCAGATATGAGGCCCGGTTTGAAGGACGATGTTGTCTACAGTTTCTTTGACCCAGAGATCAGTATGCTGAAGGATATGATAGCATTGATTACGCCCGACCATGTGGGGATGTTCAGAGAGTCATACGGTGGTATTCTGAAGATGGTTTTCAGACTCACGGACAGTGACAGGAGCGCCATTCATACTCTTCTCCAGTTCTATGACCCGGGTTTGAGATGTTTCGTGTTCCCGGACTACCTGTTGGGACCTCTGATGGAGGATTATGCTAGCATCCTGGGTATTCAGATCCGAGATCAGATTCCTTTCTGTGCTATTAGGGGAGAGCCTGACATCCTTGGGATTTCTCGTGCTCTTTATTTGAGCCCGGAGGTGACCAAGGAGGGTTTGAAAGAGAAGGGAAAATTACCCGGTTTTCATTTGAGTTTCTTGGAGGCCAAGGCCAAGGAACATGCTGTTGTGGGTAATTGGAAGACGGTCTGTGCCTTGATCGCTGTGAGCATTTATGGGGTCATTTTGTTTCCTAATCAGAAGAGCTTCGTGGACCATAATGCTATCAGATTGTTCGTACGGAGGAACCCTATTCCTACTCTGATTGGAGATGTCTATTACTCGGTTCATAACAGGAACGAGAAGAGGCGTGGGGAATTGATCCGGTGTTGTGCCCAGTTGCTATACAAATGGTTTATGGGGTATTTGCCTTCAAGAGGTGCTTTTGCTTCTCTTGATCCTACGGTCAAGTGGTCGGTCAGGTTGATGGGTTTGCGGGCTGCTGATATAGCTTGGACTCATAATGGTATGGTTGGACGGGATTTCATATATAGCTGTGGGAGCTTTCCCAATGTGCCTCTTATAGGAGTTCAGGGTTGCATTAATTATAACCCAACACTTCTTAGGAGACAAATGGGGTTTGCCATGGAAGTTACTCCTCTCGGACGTGAGATTCAGGAGTCCTTCTACTTCCCAGCTGAGGGCAATCAGGCCAGGTTGATGCAAGTGTCTGGGTCATGGCGTAACATTCAGAGGAAAGGAAAGGTTCCTTTTGGCAAGGTTAACAGCCGGTCTTTTCCTCCGTTTGATGAGTGGCTTCGGAATAGAATTGAGATCACACATCTACAATTTCCGGGAGGTGATCCTTGGTGTCCTATGATTGAGGGTCCGCGTTCTTCTGTCAGTATGGAACAATTCCTCGAGATGAAGAGAGCCAGAGATCAGTTGCTTGCAGAGAAAACAGAATTGGAGATGAGTGTTGCTCGTATTCAGACGGCTAATCAGGAGATTAGAGTGAAGACGGAGGATCAGGATAAGCGCCATGCCCTGGAAGCAAAGCGCTTTGAGATGGATACTGCCTACTATGGGAAGATCAGCCAAGCCCTAGCGTCGTCGACAAAGGAGCACAACATCACTAAGGAGAAGCTAGCCAGAGCTTCAAAGGTCATTGAAGATGAGAAAAGGAGGCAAATCCTCGTGAGGGATCAGAGGGACGACAGAGTCAGAGTCCTAGTTGCTGAGTGGGAGTCTAAACTGAAGACCAAAGAAGCAGAGAAAGCGAAGATCACCGCTGAGAGAGATCATTATCAGGCTGAGAGAGATCATTACTTCAGACAGATGAAGATTCACCAGAAGGAGGTGGGGAGATTACAGCAGCAGAACATCGAGCTCAGGTTCGCCGTAGAGTTTGCGAAGATGGTTGATGATGTAGGACCTTCTGTGGGGCCTCCTTCAGTGTAGTCTTTTGTTATCATTTGTGTGGATTACCGTCAGGCCTGTTGACGAAATTCACTTGCTTGTATTTTCCTTCTGATTCTGGAGAATTGTACTTGATTTGTATCAGCTTGATGTATGACTCTTGCACTTGTGGTGCAATTTTGATATGCGTGGTTGTTTTCATTCAGTGATTGATCTTCAAGCTTTATTTGCTTTCCTGTATGCACTCACACAGCACACACATGGTTGGGTGGTATTATGGTAAATCATATATCTCTGATCTGTAGGATGAAATCAAATGATGAATATCAGAATGTTGCTGCCGGATTATTATCTGTCTCGATGAAGCCAGGATCGAAAGACAGAGTGTTCCTCATATGGATAGACACTGCATTCATGCATAACCATAATAACTTGTCTTCTGTTTTGCAGGTGTCAGTTTCTAATCTGTTTGATTGACACAGGAATGACGAATTTCCCCAACACCGATATGCTCGAACTGAAAGAGATGATGAGAGAGCTGTTCAAGGTCGTGCAGGGGCTTGCCTTGGGGCAGAAAGCAATCACCGAGAAGGTGGAGAGGATTGAACAGTGGCTGAGAATGGGGGAAATCCAGGGAGATGTTCTGTTGTCGGGAGTAACGAAGTCCTCTGGCAGTAGTCAGCCCAAGAAGGAGGTTGAATCAAGGGATGTGCAGGCCAAAAGGGGTAAGGATCGTTATCACCCGTATGCTGCTGCAGTAGCTATTCCTGCTGGTAATTCATCTGTACTGCGACAACAGCATCCACCTCAACAGAGAGTATAGAAAGCCGGGTGCCAAGTGAGAAAAAGGAAGACAGATAGGCAGTTTGATAAGCCACCCCTGACGTATATTCTTCTGTTAAAGAGGCTGAAGGATTTTGGGTTGGTGCAGCCAAGGATGTTGGCTCCGTTGAGACCTGACCAGAGGCCTGCCAATTATGACGAGAACGCCAAGTGCGAATTCCACTCTGGTGCCCCTGGACATGATGTGGAGGATTGTAAAGCTTTTAAGCATGTTGTCCAGGACCTGGTGGATGCCAAGGCCATCAATTTTGCGCGATCTCTAAGTGTTAACGCTAACCCAGTGCCAAGGCATGGTCCTGTAAAAGTGAAAATGATGTCGAGGGACAAGAGAGAGGTAGAGGGGATTGAGGAGGATCAGTTAAAAATTCCAATGTCTGTGGTCCCAAAACATTTGACAAAGAGTGGAGCTTTCCCTGGTGGTGATAATTGTTGTGCGACTGTCGCCACAAATAGTTGTGCAAGGATGAGGGAAACAATTCAGGGAATGATGGAAGCAGGAATGGACAGTGTAATATGTAAAGCACCCAGTCTGGCAGTTGAAGCTGTCAAGGTGGAGAATGCCATTATTGCTGAGAAAGAGAAAAAGCCGTCCATTTCTTCTTACAAACAGGTAGTAGAAGTGGTGAGAAATGGAGGGATCCCAGGATGGGGAAAGATCATAGGCATTGTGGTAAAGGCGGATATGTTTGGGATTGGCTATCAGGAAGGCCAAGACTCATCTGAGCAAAACAGAGGACGTCGTCCACTGTTCACCTTTGTCAGTGCAGGAATGCTAGATCCAGATCACGCCTATACAGTGGGTAAAGAGATTGACAGTGACCGCGAGCTGGAGTCGTGGATAAAATCGTGCGTACCAGGGAACTGGAAGGCCTAAAAGATCATCACTGTCACTCTACTGGAAGAGTAATATTTCTTGTTTTTCAGTTTTTATTTGCATGAAAGCCATACGTGTTGCCCGACACGCAATGGTTCATTGTAAGGGCCACCTCATGTTTCATTTTGCAACATTTTGCATCATAAATAAATGGATGTTTTTCAATTAAAAGCGGTGTTCCCTGTTTTTCATTTATTTTTGCAGTTTAAAAACAAATAAAAATGGCAATGTTTGTTTTCCTTTTTCCCTTTTTGATTTGTCTCGTTCCGACCTCGAAAAGTAATTCTTCGGATCTCATTGATAACAATTTGGTTACACCTCATATGACTTCAACAATCCGATCTATCATGCTGAAGAAGAAGGCGAAAAAGATTGTGATCTGCTGGAATTAGCCAGGTTGTTGAAATAAGAGGAGAAGGTGATTCAGCCGCTCGAGGAGCGATGCGAGATTGTTATCCCTAGCAAGGTCAGAAAGGAAATGAAAATTGGGGCCGTTTCAGAGGCGAGTCGAGAGCAAAATGGTAGCCCTGTTGAAAGAACATGTGGATGCCTTCACCTGGTCATGTCAGGATGTGCCAGGATCGGATACCGATGCCGTTGTGCACAAGCTACCATGGAGAGAAGACTGTCCCTTAGAGAAGCAGAACGTCGGTGCCACGTATCGGGGTGACTTTGTTTCATGATATGGTTTATCACGAAATTGAATGCTATGTTGATGACATGATAGCAAAGTCCCAGGCTGAGTGGACCAGTTGAGACAATTCAAACTGAGGTTGAACTCAAATAAGTGCACTATCAGAGTGCGGTCCGGTAAATGGATGGGGTTCATTGTAAGGGGAAAAGAGGAATCGAGGTTGATCTTGCTAAAAAAAAAGAAGAAGAAAGAAAAATAAGAGAAGTGCCTGAACCGAGAACAGGAAAAGAGGTTCGTGGTTTATTAGGTAGATTGAACTACATGTCATGATTCACATTTCATCTAATAGCCACGTGTGAACCCATATTCAAGATATTGAAAAAAAAAAGATCAAACGGTCAGGTAGATAATGATTGCCAAGGGGTATTGAAAGGTAAAAGAATAAGTTGCAGGAGCCTTTGATTCTGATGTTTCCTGTGGAAGGAGCAATTGTTGATCTGGTACTTGACGACCCTCGAGGGGTCTACGAGGTGTACTGGAGCAGCACGACAAGTCTTGTCGAAAAGAGCATGCAATTTACCTTAGCAAAAGATTATCGACTGTGAAACAATACATTCACTGTTCGAGAAAACTTGATGTACTTTGGCATAGGCTGCTCGCCGACTGAGACAGTGTATGCTGGTTCATACCATTTTGTGGATTTCCAAGATGGATCCGATCAAGTATGTGTTTGAGAAGCCAGCAACCCATTGAGGATTATCAACCGATGAAGTTTGAATTCCCTGATGAGGACATCTCGAGGTGCTCGAATCGAAAGATTGAGAGTAACCGATCCCGGAGGAGGGGTCTGACCCTGAATCTGAACGGATTCTGATGTCGGATGGGGAGGTTAAGGTGAATAAGCTTTTGTTGCCCGGATAATATTTGAATGCACCAACAATGGTGGCTGAGTACGAAGTTTGTATCCTGGGTATTGATCTTCAGTGCGTACATCTACTGGGGCAACGCCTTTCTCGCTTGTGTATGGAATGGAAGCCGTGCTACCGGTTGAGGTCCAGATTCCCTCGCTGAGAGTCCTGATGGACGTGAAATTGCAAGAGGCTGAATGGGTAAGGACTCGGTACGAAGAGTTGAGTCTGATTGAGGAAAAGAGGCTGGCGGCCATCTGTCATGGGCAGTTGTACCAGCAGCGGATGAAACGTGCTTTTGACAGAAAGGTACGGCCTCGGGTATATCACGTTGGTGATATGGTGCTGAAAAGGATCCTTCCTCCTCAAAACGATCGTAGGGGCAAATGGACACCCAATTATGAAGGTCCATTCGTGGTCAAGAAGGTTTTCTCTGGCGGAGCCTTGTTGTTAACGACCATGGATGGCGAGGATTTTTCATCCCCTGTGAATGCGGACGCAGTTAAAAAATACTTCGTATAAAGAGACCCGCTGGACGAAAAGAATAAAATAGTCCAGGTAAAAATGGGCATCCCGACGAACCAAAAAGAAAAATGGAAAAGGTTCGGGAAAAAATTAGGGATAATGGAAAAAATGTACACCCGACAAGTCGAAAACCTGAAAAGGCGACTTGGGCAAAAAAGGGGTATCCCGGTGGACTGAAAACCCGAAAGGGCGGTCCAGGCAAAAGAGGGATTGAAACGAACAACTGCGTCGGGCATGATCGTTTGCTTTGGTTAAGGCACGTGGATAATACCCGGTAGGGATCAGTCGGAAGCGTCTTATTCAGAAGGCAGAAAGCACGGAGAGTCTGAGGACATATGGGGTGTAACCGAGTTGAAACTCGATGAGATCACGGGTTTCACATTGCCATTAGGATAGATTTTTCCTTTTGTGCGCAATTACCTCTTTTCAGGAATTGCTTCCTTTGTATTGCTCGGTTTTGAGCCACACTTTTTCAATCAATAAAATGCATATTCAGTCAAATAATTTTGTTTTTGTTTTTCATTACCGCTTTGATTGCAAAAACATCCAATTGTTTGTGATAAAGAATTTTGCATTTTAAGACATACAGGTCCCTTCCAATGCATGCTTATAAGATTGAAAGCTTGAAATCTTATTCGGAAGGTTGAGTGACCCAAGTGTTGAAATCTTGACACGCCTGGGGCACGGTTTTATCTAACGATCTCTTTTGCAGGTGCTGTTAGATCTTTTTCCCTCACTTGCAGGTTGTGATGTGGAAGCTTTTGACGAACAATCCCCACGGAGTCCAGTCAGGGACGAATGAATAGAAGAATGGTGAAAAAGGCGACGAAAGACGTACGACGATCCTGGATATTAATCAAGAAGACTCTTCAAAGTCTGAAGATTGAAAAGTCTGTATAAATCCCAGGAGTTCGCTCTCCGTCGAGTGCGGAGCGATCGAGAATACAAGGTGATGAATCAGAAAGGTCCAGACGAGTCTGGGAGTTCTCAAAATTGGAAAGCTGACAGTGGAGTTGGACAATGAATGCCATGGTTCGACGAGTCGATGGGTGTTCAATACCAGACTTTCCTCAATTCCTCAGCAGAGTCGGGATGAGTAATTCCCTAGCAGATTCGAGGTATGTGGATTCCCTAGCGGGGTCAGGATGGTTATCCCCAGCAGGATTCAGATCGATGTTTCCCCAGTCGCCAGGCCTGAAGGTTGTATTTTTTCCCCAGCGGAAGTATCTATGTGCGGTGGTTTCTCAAGCAGAGTCGGGATAGTTATATCCCCAGCAAGTCAAAGACTGTTGTTTCCCCACAGAGTGCGTTGGTGGTTCTTTCCCCAGCGGAATTCCCGAGCGGATTGGGTGCAAAGGAGGTTTTCCCCAGCAAGGGTTACCTTTTTCCCAGCAGCAGTGCTATTCCCCAACAGGATGGAGATCGGAGTGTTGGCGAGTTCCTCAGCAGAGTGTCTCGAGCTCCTCAGGAGAGTCCCTTGAGGGGGATACTTTTTATGCATTCATCATGTAGATAAGCATAGCATATTGCATAATAAATCGCGTAGCATTTCCATAATTATGGAGCATTATGCTGAAAAAAGTCATGCATCATTGCAAGCATAGGCTAGTCTCAAGCCGTGGTTACCGTTAGAGGTATGGTTTTGCCAGTGGGTGAAGATGCTACTTAAGCCATGGTTACCGTTTGAGGAGTGGTTTCACTAGTTGGAAGATCAGCATCAGCATTGCAAGTATCAGTTACTCGAGCCGTGGTTATCGCTTGAGGTTTGGTTTCTCCGGATGGTGAAGATGTTATTCTGAGGAGTTTAACATCGTGGTGTTGGGTCAACAATATTCCCCAGTAGTGCGATACTGGAGGAGATTTCTGTCGTGCGAGACAGAAGTTGGAAGATGTTACTCTGAGGAGTCTAGCATCATGATGTCAGATTAGCCATGTTCCCCAGTAGTGCGATACTGGAGGGAAATTTTCCGTCGGACGGAGATGGAAATGAAATCAAAGGACGTTACGCGATCAGCGCGACAATCGGGGTTCAATCGGAGAAAAGGAAGTGTTGTGGCATTTTTTGGAGATCGGGGTTCAATCGGAAAAAGGGAAATGTCGCGGCATTTTCTGGAGAACGGGGTCCAAATGGAGATTGGAGTTGAAGATTATATCCGGGATGAGGTCCTCAGGATTATCTTTTGTTCATGTGTCACCTTAGACTTTGGCTGAGGCCAATGGAGGTCGTTATGGGTGTCTTCTGAGGAAGAGATGCACATGTTACCTTCCTTTTGTGAAGGTGTACCCTATGATATGTCGCCCTCAGAGTGGTGTTTGGTGTTATTTCCGATGTTGCCAGCGGAATTATCACAAGAAAGTGGAGAACGGGCTTCAAATGGAGAAAGGGAAATGTTGAGGCATTTTCTGGAGAACGGGGTTCAAATGGAGAAAAGGAGACACGAGGTGTTTTCTGGAGAACGAGGTTCACAATGGCGACCACAAGTTATCGTCAGGCGATTGGGGTTCAAATGGAGAATGGGGTTCATTATTTTGGGCAAACAAGATGTCGGGGTTCAAATGCAGTGATCCGGGATCATTTGCGCGAAGGAAAATTTCGGGGTTCAAGAAAACGAAAAAAAAGAGAAAATTTTCGGGGTTCAAGAAAAGCATTAAAAAGAAAAAGTAATAATCCCCAGCGGATGTGGTGTTCAGGCCGTGGTTATCCCTGTGTTACCATTTATTTTGGTATCCAGGTCGACATTCTGTTTCGGTATTCAGGCCGACTTTCTCCGTACCAGACGGATTCTTCTTTCGAGGTTACTTCTTTGCCGATTCTGACAGGCATTGTTAATTATTTCCCATCAGAGTGCAAATTGTTCGTCTGTTCTTGGTATTCAATCACTCTTCATCCTGATCATCTGAAAGCCGAGGCTATTCATATCGGCAGGTTCACAGTGGATTGAATAGGGGCAGTTGTAATACCTCAAAATTTGCCCTCCTCTCTTGGGACTAATTTAACATATTGCATTTCATTTCTTAGGTCATTAGTCATTGCACATTTGCATATCATATGGCAACATTGAGCAAGTCATCCTCCTAGGTCTTGATCAGAAGATAAAGAGGTTAAGATGCAAGCTAGGGTTTCATTGAATGGATCACTAACCATCTGAGGGTGTGTGTTTCAAATTAGGGTTTCTTGGTTCCTCAAGGGGGTTGAGCTTTATCTTGGTTGAAATGGTACATCATCATCATCATGGTCTTGTCATCATCAGAAGATTTATTGAGCTTGATCAGATACCTTGGGATTAGGGTTTTGACCTCTGGTCAACCCTAATCATCTGCATTGTGCCAATCAGGGCTTAGCAAGGAGATGAGGTATTTCATGAGATGGGGGATCATCATATGGTTATATTGAGCTTATGGAAGCTAGGGTTTCATCATTGAGCCATTTCATCAGGGGTTTGAAGCTCAAGTTGATCAATGCATGGCCAGTTCATCTATCAGTCAGAAAAAGTCAACCAAAAGTCAACTGATGGATTTGGAGGTGGGAGAGGGTTAGAGACACTTCATTCATGTCTAGACAAGTTTCATTTGACATTTCAAACATCAAGGATGAAGAAAATAAAGTCAGATGAAAACTTTCCAAAAATAGAAAGTGACTTGTAATTCAAAATTGCCAAAAATGGAAAGGTTTTCTCCTTAAAATTACATGTCCAAAAATGCTTCAAATGAAATTTTGTCCAACATGAAAGTTGTAGATCTTGCTCTCACCTTTCCAAAAAGTCCAAGAACATGAATTTCTCATTTGTGGATGGCAAGTTATGGATTGATCATTGTCAAGAAAAGTTGAATTTCAAAAGTGCATAACTTTTGATTCACAAGGCCAAATGGAGTGAGACTTTTTGGAGCAAATTTCTTTTGATGTCCTCTATCCAAAACAAGCATTACATTTCATGAAAATTCATCATACAAAAAGTGCATTTTTCAAGTGGACTAATTTGAATTTAGGAGGGAAAAAGGTGATTTTGAGAATTATGCCTTGTTTTCACATGATTCCACTTGCATTAACTTACAAACATCATTTGCAATTGGTCCAAACCAGAAAATTTTACTGTTGCATTGATCTTCACAAGAGAGGGTGAATTCACCAATTGGCCATTTAGCATGAAACTTGCATTTTCACTAATCCTTTGTAATTACACTAATCATGATTACTAACATCATTAACATCACATATATAAGCTAAATCATAACTGTTTTCTGATTAATAATAACAGAATTGAGATCTAGATCTGAAAATCACAAAACTCTTCATCTTTCTCTCTCACTTTTTCTGCAATTTTCTTCACAAACCTTGCCAAGATCTTCATCAATCCATGATCCATGTGCATTATTGAAGCTGTTGGAAGCAAGATCTCATCATTTTCAAGCTGAATTTGGAACTGTTACAAGAGTGCTCAACAATGGCAATTCAAGATTTGAGCTAGATCCTTCATAATCAACATCAAAGCTTTGTTTCATCCACTCCTACAAGCATCAAAGAGTATCTGTTTTGCATTGCCAAGGCCAGAAAACCTCAAATTCATCACTGCAATTCCAAGAAGGTTAGTTTTCGAATGTGATGATTCATGAAATTAAAGCATGCTTTTGGTAGATCTTTCTTAGGAAGAATTATGTTGATTGGTTTCACTGAATTTCATCAAGTATTGAACAAGTTATGTTGATTGGAAGTTTGATGCACCAATATGTTTTGCTTCGATTCTTTTAAGTTAGGAAGAATTAGGTTAAATTAGTTTGAGATTGTTGATGTGCGTTGAAAGACCTTTCCATTGATGTACGGTTTGTTGATTTTAGTGAACAAAAGTTCTTGAGCTAGGGTTGATGAAGAACACGTGATGAATGTTGAAATTTTTTCCAGAAATCATGTTTAGATCCAGTTTTTCGCTCTTTGCATGCGCTGAAGTGTTATAGGCCATGCGACTGGACCACGTGTCCTGGTCCATGCTGGCGCGCGCTCATGTTTGAAAACCCTACAGGCTTCGATTCTTGACCATGACAATTCCACCTTTGGCCTTTTGTATTTTTCTTCATATATGCTACATGTGTTCATATGCCATCTCACACCTTTTTTTATTTTTTTTTCCTCATTCAAAATTCAATAACTTCATAACCATTGATCCAATTGAGATGGAATTTTTTGTGCCATGATCCTTGTAATCTCTACTATTTTTTGATTATTTTTGCAAAAATTGTGCACGTGTGATTTGTTGAATGGCCTAGGGTTTGTTCATATGTGTTCTTTAATGCACCTTGCTTGATGTTTTGATCATGAAATGATGATTCTTAATTGGATGGAGCTGAAATTTTACATGTGCAAAATGGACATCTAAATGAACATTTTGGCTTTGAGTTTATGATTTTATCTTTCCTGGATTGTGAGATATGATCATTTGAATCTAGGTGTGATAATTTGTGTCACACCATTTCTTGTCCAACTTGTGGAATTTATTTACCATGCCATATGAACTTGAAATAAGCTGAATATTTGCATGTTGACTCTTCTGGATGTTAGGTTCACTTGTGAATTTTTGTGGATTTTTTGGATACATTTCCAATTTGTTTGAGAGTTTCCTTTCTGTTTGGTCAAATGTGGACCTTTTGTGAGTCATGATTTTAGATGATTTGTGAAATTCTTGATATGTATTGGATGGACTTAAAATTTTGTGGAGTGATTATAGACACATTGAAATTTATCATGGCTTTGGTTTGGTGCATTTATCATGTTCCTACTCTGTTTTATGCTTGCTTGAAGTTGATGCATGATATTATGCTTTGTATGAGCTTGTTTGAACTTGCCTTAACTTGGTGAATTTAATTGGAATGCTTCCCTTTGTCCAAATGGCTTGAAATTTGGTATGATGATCATGTTATGAGTGCTGTTTAGCCATGAATTTTATTGAGATTTATTGAATTGTTTTTGATTGAGTTTGGATTGATTCATTCTGTTTGGTCCAATGAGCTTTGAACTTGCATGTTTTGCACTAAATCCTTCATGAAATGAAATTGGTGTATGATATGAATGTGAGACCAATTGGATTTGTTTCTAAATTGATTGAACTTGATTTTTGATAATTTTTATGTTCTGTTTTGAATTTTTGCTCCCCCTTTGACCCTAGGCCTTGTCCTAGGGGTTTGCTTCTCATGTTTGAGTTGTGTTTTCAGGACAAAAGGCATGTGGCATGGAGGAATTAATTCATTTGGCTTGACTTGCTCATTTGATTGATGATGATTAACATTGAATTTGTTTTGTAGGTGGCTTCTAAAGTTATTTGTGTTGAGCATTGGCTTATGCTTTGCTTGATGCATTGCTTGTGTACAGTTAACTGTTGATTTGTAACTGTCTGTTTGACTTTCTGAGTTGAATACTAATTGTGTTAGATTGTTTTCAGGTACATTAGTTGCTTGAGTTCTTTTGAACTTGATTTTGCTATTGCTTGGTTGCTTAACCAATAGAGGTAGAACTCTCTAACTTCATGTAGTCTGGAAGACCTGGTCTGTTACTTGGCCAGGCACCTGTCTGAAGTCCTCCTTAAGAGGCAATGCTTGTGCTTGTTTATTTTTGTCCCCAAGCAGGAAAAGACCTTTGTTAAGGCAATTGGCAGATAAAAGAGATGTGCAATCCATCTCCTGCTATTCAGTTGAGTCATCCCTTTGCTCACACAACTGGTGTGGATGCATTGTGGATATTAACCCAAGATCCTTGTACAGTTGTACAGTTGAGTCAGGGTCATAAGTGTAGAAGGGTTCCCACTTTCTGAACCCACACTTCCTTTGTCTGAAGCTCTCCCAGGCCAGGGATAAGAGTTGTGAGGCACACCCCTCACTTCCTATTTCATCTGCTTCACCCTAACTCTCAATGTTAGGGTTAAGAGCTAACATCACCCTGATACAGTTGGCTTGCTTTTGCAGCCTAACCCTTGTATGAGCCCACTTTGTCTGTATATAGTGTGTGCTAACTGTGAATGTTTGCTTTGTTCTAATTATGCTTGCATGCTTTGCTTTGCCTGTTTAGGATTAGCTTGCAGTCTGTGCAAGTAGATAGAAAACTCAACCTAGGACCATTGTGGAATACATGATAACTATTAGGCTCGAGTCAATCTCCCTTCTAGTTAGTCATTTCCCGGTCTCTGGTTAGGAAATAGTTTCTCCCCTGTTTAGGGGAACTATGTTGCCCTGATCCTCATACCAGATGAGGTACGTAGGCAGGAGATCGTACGAGATCTCTCTGGGCACCCTTTTTCTTTTTGTGTGTGTTTGCTTGACAGTTTTTAGGCTCGAGTTCCCGACTCCCTATTAACTTGTTGTTTGTTGTCCCTCTTGTGTGTTAGGAGATGGATGTAAGCCCAGCGATTGGCAGCCCGTATCCTATTGTTGTGTGCTTGGAGTCCGATGTAAGTCCAACAATTGGCATTTGGTTTCCAGTGTGGGTTTGTTTGGTTCGGAGTCTGATGTAAGTCCAGCGATTGGCATTCGGCTTCCATGTTTGCCTGTCTTTGTGTGTGTTTTGTTTCGGCGTGCGTGAGCCGAACTACGGTAGCTCTGATTCTCATTCCATATGAGATACGTAGGCATAGGATGCGATATCCTAGCGAGCCCGTTCCTCTCTTTCCCCACCTGTGTTGTTTTCAGTGTGTGTGTGATGTTTGTTTTAGCAACCTTATCCTATCTTTTGAGCGTGGATCCCGTAGAGTACTACGGATGCGTAGGGGTGCTAATACCTTCCCTTCGCATAACCGACTCCCGTACCCTGTTATCTCCGGTTGTAAGACCATTTCCTTTCCAGGTTTACTTTGAGCGTTTCCTTTCCCTCTTTGGGATAAATAACGCACGGTGGCGGCTCTGTTTGTTTTGTTTTAGCCCGCCGGTTTTTTTTCGTGGATGCGACAGCATGGTATTTGATGGAGTTGTTAATCAATATGGTAATGGGATTGGGGAAGTGATTATTACTCCTCAACGCACGCACTTTCCATTTACAGCTAGATTGATTTTCAAGTGTACAAACAATATGGCAGAATATGAAGCTTGCATTATGGGGCTCAAAGAGGCCATTGATCTCAGAATCAATCACTTAGATGTCTTTGGAGATTCAACTTTGGTTGTGAATCAGATCAAAGGTAAATGAGAGATGAGTCAACCCGGTCTGATACCGTACAGAGATTATGCGAGGATGATTTAAACTTTCTTTACAAAGGTTGAGTTTCATCATATCCCTCGAGATGAAAATCGGATGACAGATGCTCTTGCAACGTTAGCGTCAATGATTATAGTGAAGTATTGGAATGAAATTCCCAATTTGACTGTACTGCATCTTGATAGACCAGCTCATGTATTTGTTGTTGAAGAGGTCAAAGACGGGAAGCCATGGTATTACGACATCAAATGTTTCCTCCAAAGTCAGATTTACCCGTCTGGGGCATCTTTGAAAGATAAGAAGACTTTGAGAAGATTAGCCGGCAATTTCTACTTGAATGGTGATATACTGTACAAGAGAAACTTCGACATGGTTCTGCTCAGATGCGTGGATAGACACGAAGCAGACTTGTTGATGACTGAAGTGCATGGAGGTTCCTTTGGTACTCATTCCAATGGATATGCAATGGCAAAAAAGATGTTACGAGCAGGTTACTATTGGCTGACAATGGAATCTGATTGTTGCAAGTTTGTGAAGAAATGCCACAAGTGTCAAATCTATGCAGATAAGATTCATGTTCCTCCGACACTATTGAATGTTATCTCTTCCCCATGGCCCTTCTCCATGTGGGGAATTGATATGATTGGGATGATTGAGCCTAAAGCTTCGAATGGACATTGTTTCATTTTAGTGGCAATTGACTATTTCACAAAATGGGTTGAAGCGGCATCGTATGCAAATGTAACCAAGCATGTTGTTGTAAGGTTTATCAAGAATCAAATCATATGCCGTTATGGTGTGCCAAGTAAGATCATCACTGATAATGGATCGAACTTGAATAATAATATGGTGGAAACTTTTTGCAAAGACTTCAAGATCGCACACCATAATTCTTCTCCCTACAGACCTAAGATGAATGGGGATGTTGAAGTTGCGAACAAGAAAATCAAGAAGATCATTTAGAAAATGGTTGTGACATATAAGGGTTGACATGAGATGCTCCCATTTGCTTTGCACGGGTATCGTACATCCATCCGCACTTCAACAGGGGAAACCCCTTTCTCTCTTGTTTATGGCATGGAAGCAGTGTTCCCCGTAGAGGTTGAGATTCCTTCGCTGCGTGTGCTCATGGAAGTCAAGTTGACTGAGGCTGAATAGTGTCAGACCAGGTTTGATCATTTGAATTTAATTGAAGAAAAGAGATTGACTGCCATGTGTCATGGTCAGTTATATCAACAAAGGATGAAGAAAGCTTTTGATAAGAAGGTCAGACCTTGGGTGTTCAGAGAAGGTGACCTTGTGCTCAATAAATTTTTATCCTTCAAACCAGATTCTAAGGGCAAATGGACTCCTAATTATGAAGGCCCATATGTTGTTAAGAGAGCCTTTTCAGGCAGTGCTTTGGTTCTTACAACTATGGATGGTGAAGAGTTTACTCGTCCTGTGAATGCAGATGCAGTCAAGAAATACTTAGCCTAAAAAAGAAAAGAACAACTTGCTAAGTTGAAAACCCGAAAGGGCGGCTTAGGCAAAAATGAGCGTCTCGGTGGATTGAAAACCCGAAAGGGCGATCCAGGAAAAAATTAGAGACATAAAATAGAAAAATTTCCCGATAAGTTGAGTACCCCACCCTGGGGCAACTTATGAAAAAATTAGGGATTATGGCAAGTAATTGCATGCTACTGATCGTCCAGTATTGGAGAAACTTTGTTGAGCACAAGGGTTGACGGTGATTCATTATCCCCAGTGGCGGTCAAAAGCACAACGAACATCAAGAGTTGGTAGAAGGATTAGTGATTAATTGTATTCAATGTAACCATTTTCCATGTAAATTACCATTTTCAACTTTGTAAAGATCTATGGAGTCTTGTCATTTACAAACTACCATTCTATTAAATAAAGTTGAGCTTTTATCCAATTGTTTCTACTCTTATTTATTTCAGCCAAATAGTTTTAAATTTTAATATGATCATTTTTGAAATTAAGTTTTTTAATCAAAATCATTTTTTAGACATATAGAAGCAATAATTTTTCAGAGGCAGTTTTAAAGCAATATCAACAGCATTTCGAAAAACAACAAGTCTTATGTGTGGAACGCTATGGGTTCCCCAAAGCAGATAACCCTTCAGGTATCCCTAGCCGAGTTTGTTGATCCAGTTCCCTGCAAAGTGTTTGATCCCCAGCGGAGCTTCTGTACTTTTCCCAACTGAGTTGGTTGATTCAGTCCCCGACAGAGTTGGTGTATTCCTCAACAGGGTTGATTTTCTGTTTTGATCTTCAGCAGAGTAAGATCGATTTCCCCAGTAGATCACGTTAGTTTCTCCATCGGTAGCCATCCGACTCACCCCCAGTCAGAGTTTCCTCCTGGTTTCTGAGAAGCTATTTGTGTTTATCCTCTGTATGGTCATCTCCCATTTGATATGGTGTTGACCTAAAATTCCCTGTAGATTCGATAATATTTCCTTTCCTCAACAGATCTCCTCCTTCCCCAGATAATGTTAAACCTTTGGGATGTTGATTTCCCTGTTCTCCGGCAGTTGTATCCCTTTGTTGTGGATTGACCGAGGGTTGTACCGATGATTCAAATTTTTGCGACACCTCTGTATCCTTTACGATCGTTTGTCAGCATAATCATCATACATATACATATACATGTACATATACATATACATATACACTCATATAATTTTATGATTATATATTTTTGCATAATCATGTTTGTTGATTCATTGTCTGAGATTCTTATTCTTTGTTATGGCGGTACTTTATCCCCATACAAGTTCAGCGTCAGTCCTCTCAATGGTAGAAGCGTCGGCCCCTTAAGCAGAAAGAGTTTAACCTTACTCCTTTCCCCACTGAGTTATTTCCTTGTGGATGATCATTGTTTTACTTTCCTCCCCAGTTTATTACCTAGATGGAATTACTCCCCTTGAGCTATATCCTCATTGGGTTGAGTCTTGATTGACCTTTTCTTTCTAGATCTTACCTAGATAGACGTTTTTGGTCCCCTGAGAGCCTATTACCCAGTAACTAGTAATATTCTTCTCATGTTTTTCACTTTTGCCCAATACCCGACAGAGCAACCTTTTCTCCCCAGCGGATTCGTTTTTCACGTTTCCCACAGGAAGTATATCCTTGATATGTTCATCCTAACCAATGACGGATATTTTCTTCCCTTGCCAGAGTCTATCCTTGATATGTTCATCCTAACCGATGACGGATATTCTCATCCTTGGTATTCTACTCAGTAAAAAGGTAGTTGTAATCCCTATTTTTGTTCCATAGAGGGTTAATCCTTGATATGTTCATCCTAACCGATGACAGATTTCCTCCTCTTTGTGGTCTTCTACCCAGTGACCGGTAGTTGTAAATCCTGCTCTTCCCCTCAGTAGAGACTATCCTTGATATGTTCATCCTATCCGATGATGAATTTTCTCTTTGATGGTCTTCTATCCAGTAATCGATAGATATAATTCCTACTTTTTGCTCAGTTGGTTTATCCTTGATATGTTCATCTTAACCGATGACGGATTTTCTTCCCTTTTGAGTCTATCCTTGATATGTTCACCCTAACCGGTGACAGATATTCTCATCTTTGGTCTTCTGCCCAGTAACTGGTAGTTGTAAATCCTATTTTTGCAGTTTTTCCTAGCAAGGCTATTCTTACCCAGTAACCGGTAGTGAATATTCCCTCCTGGTGGTTCCCAGCGAGTCATCCTTGATATGATCATCCTAACCGATGACGAATGTCCTCTCTGTCAGATCTTTATTATCTCCTTACCTAGTAATAGGTAGTGGATAATAGATTTCTTCTCCTCCTGTGTTGAAGTTTATTTCTTCCCCTGTTGAGTTGAGTGCGCATTTCCTTAGTGAAATCGCTTTTTCCTGCATTGATTCAAGTACTTCAGTTTTATCATGATCTACTTGTAATCCTCTGCAGATGTTTTCTTTCCCCGACTGAGTCTTTCCATTTTGTATGGAATTCCTCTTTTCTCCGAGCAGTTTTAAGTCATAGTCTGGCCTACGTGTACCTTATTTATCCCCCTAGAGTCTTTGTCTCCCCAGTGAATTTTCCTTACGGAATGCATTATACTCTTGCGGATTTTCGGTCTCTCTAATTTCTTTTCCTTTGTGGCCATATTTCCCCACAGAGCATTAGCTTTTACATTCGTATCATATGCATCATGAGGTCTCTTAGGGACCAAAATTTGTTTCTATACGTTGTTATTTAAGCCCATTCTACTGAGTCGATTCGAAGATTTTAACCTTCACCTCCTCAGTTAGAATGTCCTTAAATAGGGGCAGCTGTATGACCCCAATTTTAACCCCAAGATCCCTTATGCAATTTCATCATATGCATTAGCATTAGGATCATACTTTGGAATTATCCTTAGCCCTCTTTCATTGGGTTTGTTTGGGGAGATATCACCAAGTACCATGTGATTGTATCATACTTGTATATTATCACTTTACTAACAAAAAATATGTCTTTTCTATTGCCTAACTTTTTGTAGGTAGGGCATGATCCTCATTGATCTATCAAGTTAATATCTAGGGTTTGAGACCCTCATGGCTAAAAGCACAACCAAATATTGATCCACAAATGGTTATATGCATCATATATGAGTCCCCATGATCTCTACATGATTTTGATCAAGATTTCTTCAAGAGTTTGGAGTTGGTTTGCCTTGGAAACCCTAGTTTGACTAGATATATTGAGTAACTTCTCCAACAAGCTATCTTAGAAATTGATAAAATTTCTCAAGGGACACTTCAAAATTCATCATCTTATTCATATATGATCTACCATGAGCCTAAAAAGTCAAGAGAATTGAAGGTTAGCAAGTTGGTTGATGGTGGTTGGCCAGATGAATTCATCTGATCAAAACTGGGTCACCCTAGACCCTATCTCCTACAATTTTCACCATATGAAAATGATTCCAACAGAAACGTTACTCTAAATATCATTACAAACAACTTTCATGTTAAGACCTAGAGCTATTTTTGCTTGGAAAATCATTTTCTATGTTGAAACATTATAGGTCATTTTCTCTAAACCCTAATTTGAAAGTCAACTTCCCAAGGCCATAGCTTGCTCAATTTTTATGAGATAAAAGATTTCCAAGTTGAAAAATCAAATTCAAGATGTCTACTTTAACTTTTATGTCTGGAGTAAGAGCCAATTCAACTTTTATGAGCATGTGATATGAGGTTACATTATAGGTCATTTTGACCTATACCATTGAACAAGTGATTTTTCCAAACTTCAAAAATGCATAACTCTATCAGTCTAAATCCAAATGACATGAAATTGGTAACCATTTTGAAGGTATTTGAAATAGATACAACTTTGAGGAAGACACTTTTCTCATTTGAAGCTCACATAAAAAGTTAAGCAAGGTGGAATATTGAGATATATGACTTGACACTTAGAAATATTTTCAACATGTTGAAATTTCCAAACTTCCACCTCAAAATTCACCATGATCCAAGTTCCAAATGAAAAAGTGTCCAACATAAAAGTTGTTCCCATTGATCTAAGCTTTCCAAAGAAACCTAATTTCATGAATTTTGGATAAGGTTTGCTAGGGCTGCACATGGCTTTAACAGGTCTGCATGATTGGAAGAAATCAAATGCCAAAAACTCCATTTCACTTTGCCTTGACATCCAAGCTTGGTTTGTGTAAGTTTAAGGAGTGCCTTAGAGGGGGGGGGGGGGGGGTGAATGAGGCACTTAGAGTATTTTCCGGATTTTTGATGGTTTATTACTTTTACTTTCTAAAATGCTTAAGTGATGAAAAGCGGTAAAGTGCGGAAAGTAAATGACACAGCGATGTATAGTGGTTCCCCTCACAGATTGAGAGTACTCCACTCCCCTTTCAACATGAAAGAGAATTTCAGTTATAATGTTAGATTCCTAGACAAGACACCTTAAGGTCTTTCTATCTATTCTAACACACCAAGAACAATCCTCTTGGATTTACAATGTTTAAAGTCCAATCGAGACTCAAATTCTCACAAATGGACCTCTTATATCCACACACCGGATAACAAGGATAATACCTTACAAACCTATCCTTAACAATCCTAAGAATAAGTTGTAATCAAAGAATATAATTTTGAATAATTTGTATAAGATGAGATTGATGAAAATTGAAGTATATCAATTAAATAATTTATCTTCTCCTTTGTAACACTCAAATCTCACAGTAATTATACAAGTGTTCTTGAAATGGAATGAAACTATGATGCTGAAAAATGAAGGTTTATGCAAAGTCTCACTCTTAGGAAAATGTGGATGAACACTTAGAAAGATTGAGAGAATGTGTGTAAATGATTTAAAATTTTGCAAGGAGGTAATTTTGAAATCTAAAAAATGATGTTTATATAATGTCTAAAACACCTTCTCATATGAATGCAATAATCCAAAGGTTGCCGTGTTTCATGATGAAGAGACCATAGGAGTTTTCATGAAAAGATGCAAATATTTTTCATTCTGGATCAGTGGTAATCGGTTACCTTAAATAGGGTAACCGGTTACATGCATTCAACGTTACAAAATAATTTGAAATTTGCTTGAGGTAACCGGTTACCTTAAATTGGATAACCGGTTACATGGTTCCAACGTTACAAAAAATGTTTGAAAAACACACAGAGTAATCGGTTACTCTAAAACTAATAACCGGTTACTCTAACACAGTTTTGAAAAATAACTTAAAAAATGAAGTGTAGTGGTTTGTTGATGCATAAAACTATTTTCAATGAATATGATATGAATGCAACATGTTATGAACACTTTTATAACTATCTAGAGTTCAAGTGTTACCTAATCCATGTGAAAGACGAATCTTCATGTGATTCACCAAGACTTGATCATTTGTTGGAAACTTCTTATGCGAGCTTGAACCTTGATCAATCTTTTTGTTAATCCGACTTTAGCTATGTAGCAAGGTTTGTCGCCATCAAAATATCTGAGAAGTCATGTCTTCACAATCTCCCCCTTTTTGATGATGACAACCCAAAAACATGAAGATGTGATCCCGTGGTGTTTCTTTATCAACAGCTCCCCCTTAAACTATGCTCCCCCTTAATTGATGAATTAAGGAGTCTTTGAATTCTGCATATTTGTTAGAGAGACACAACCAACAAGGAAATATAATAGAAATAATTTCTTTTCTTCTCCCCCTTTGTCATTAACAAAAAAGGTGAAAAAGATAGAAATATCAAGCATGCAAATAGAACGGGCTAAGCATCATATACTAGACAAGAAACTTCAACCATAATATAAACCAATATTTGTAACAAGGTCTAAACATAAAACTGGAATGATACGAACATAAAGACAAACATAAGCTAGTGAAACAACAAAACAACAAAACAACAAAACAACATGACCAAGTTTAATCACTTTCAAACATGTCATCTCCTTCATCCTCTTCATCTTCATCAGCACTTTCCTCCACACCTATTCACTAGGGTTAGGTTGGCGGTTTAAGGAGAGGAAAAGTTTTCCAAGGGACTTGATGCCACGCTGAGTAACCCGTTGATTGTGGTGCATTGTTGTCTCAATAGAACACATTTTATCATATAGCATTGCATTTGAAATATCACCATCTTGATTGGTTGGAGGAGCAGAAGGGGTGACCGAATCTTTGTATCGATACACTCCATTAGGTCTGATACTTATCCCGATATTCTTTGTTATAGTCACCTCGTTGATTTCACCGTTCCTCACAGACATGGAGGTCTTTGGTTCCCTTTGAAGCGGAACACCAGAAAATTCAAGAATTCTTGAGACAAAGCGGTCATAGGGAAGTCCACCACTCAAAGAAAGTTGATGCATCATGTGTTGGTAAATAATGTATGACCAGTTAATCTTTAAATTCAACTTCATGGCTCTAATCAGCTTCAATTCAAGTTCACTGGCTTGAGAGTGATTAGAGTGCTTGGGTACCAACACATATGCGAGGACGTAGTGGAGCATCCTATCGCTCACAGACAACATATTTGCATATTTCACAACTCTTGAAGATTCTGAGTGTTGCCGGCTCATGAGGTTTGCTTGAGTACCTCTAGAGATGGAAACAAAATATTCCAGACTATTATAGTTATTCCAAGCAGCATGTCAGGTTTGGAGCCATGACGAAATATCTGTCTGTCCGAAGGGATTTCAAGACACTGTCCTAGTTGAGTAATATCCATAGAAATTTCCACATTCTTCACCTTTGCAATAAAAGCCAAGTCTCCAAATTCATCAGTGCCAAACTTAATGGAGGAATAGAATTCTCTAATGAAATCTGGGTAGTAATCTCCTATATCCGAAACTACTTTATCTACGCCAGAGTTACGCATCAATGTTTCAAAATTAAAGTTGTGCGATGGAAAATCTTGAAATTTACCGTACTTTATCGGCATTAGGGTCTGAGTCCGGACAGCATAGCTTAATCGCCGGGACTTTACACTGCCAGCTTGTTGCTCTTGATGAGAGGATTCTTCACCCACTTTCTTCTTCCCCTTATCTGTTCTAGGAGGAGCCATGGAGATGTTGAAGGTTAGGGTTTAGGAAAGGGTTTTCTGAATTGGTTGGATATGGAGTATGGTGAGCTGAAAGAGAGATAGTGGGGTAAGTAGCTTTGAATGAGGAGTAGTGATAATGGAGCTAGGAGTAGTGATAATGGAGAAAGTTAGGGTTTTGGAAGGAAGAATGAGGGTTTTGGAAAGGAAGATAAAGGTTGGAGAGAGAGAGAGAGCTTAAAGTGTGAAGTGATTAAAAACAATTTGAAGAAATAAAAATAAACACTTAGCATATATACAACAGAAGGTCACATGTATTTTTATAAAATATTTCTGGTATGAACAGTGTTAATCAGTTACTCAATGGGGAGTAACTGGTTACACAGTGAACAAAAAGCGTGAGAAAACTGAAAAAGTGCAGGGTAATCCGGTATCCAAATGTGAGTAACCGGTTACACAGAGTGAAATTTCGTGAATTAGGCAAAAATGAACAGGGTAACCGGTTATCCAAAATGAAGTAACCGGTTACACAGTGGCAAAAAGCACATATATAAAAAAAATTTAGAAGAAATTTTTTCACAAAATTAAGAAGGATTGAGAACTTGTGTACCTTGGCCTTATGTATAGTGAATACTTGTGAGATAGTTATATGTCACCTTCATCCAGAATTCCAAGTTCTCTTCGAATCTTATAGAATGGTTCTTTTGCGAGCGACTTTGTGAAGATATCCGCCAGTTGATTATGAGTATCGACGAAGGTAACTTCGACATCGCCTTTAAGCACATGATTACGAAGGAAATGGTGTCGAATGTCTATGTGTTTGGTCCTTGAGTGCATGACCGGATTCTTTGTGATATTAATCGCACTTGTGTTGTCGCATCGGAGTGGTATGCATCCAAGATCGATTCCATAGTCACTTAATTTTTTCTTTAGCCAAAGATTCTGGGCACAACAATTTCCTGCTGCTATATATTCTGCTTCAGCCGTACTAAGAGCAACACACGCTTGTTTCTTACAGGACCATGAGACTAGAGCATTACCAAGGATGTGACACGTTCCACTAGTACTTTTTCTATCTGTTTTACAACCTGCACAATCCGCGTTAGAATAACCAATTAACTTACAAACACTACCTTTAGGATACCATAATCCAACATTGGTTGTTCCCTTAAGGTACTTCATGATTCTCTTGACCGCCGTGAGATATGACTCCTTAGGATTTGCTTGGAAGCGAGCACATAAACACACGCTAAACATTATGTCAGGACGGCTTGCCGTCAAATATAATAAAGAACCAATCATACCTCGATACTTCGTGATATCAATTGACACACCCGATTCGTCTTGATCAACATAAGTTCCAGAGCCCATTGGTGTTGACATTGCTTTACACCCATCCATGTCAAATGTCTTTAACAGTTCTTTGCAATACTTTGATTGGTTGATAAAAATTCCGTCTTTTAGTTGCTTGGTTTGCAATCCAAGGAAGTAGTTCATCTTCCCCATCATAGACATTTCAAATTCACCTTGCATTATCAACGCAAATTCTTCACATAGTTCTTTGTTGGATGAACCGAAGATTATGTCGTCTAAATAGACTTGCACATGTAAGGTATTCCCTTTTATCTTCTTGATAAATAAAGTCTTGTCTACTTTGCCTTTCTCAAAACCTTTTTCACATAGAAAATTGCTTAGACGATCATACCACGCCCTTGGTGCTTGTTTTAATCCATAGAGCGCTTTCTTCAATTTGTATACATGTGAAGGATGCTTGAAGTCTTCAAAGCCCAGGGGTTGTTTGACATAGACTTCTTCATTGATATAGCCGTTTAAGAAGGCGCTTTTGACGTCCATTTGAAAAAGATGAAAATTCATTGAACATGCGTAAGCAAGTAATAAATGAATAGCTTCTAACCTTGCAACCAGAGCGAAAGTTTCTCCAAAGTCGATTCCTTCTTCTTGATTGTACCCTTGAGCGACCAATCTTGCTTTGTTTCGAACAATTATCCCATTCTCATCAAGCTTGTTCTTAAACACCCATCTTGTTCCAATGATGTGCTTACCACTTGGTCTAGGAACAAGTTCACAAACTTGATTTCTCTCGAATTGGTTTAATTCTTCTTGCATAGCAACAATCCATTGATCATCTTCTAGAGCTTCATCAATTTTGGAAGGTTCTATTTGCGAAACAAATGCCATGTTTAAGCATGCATCCTTGAGATTCAATCTTGTAGCGACACCTTGACTAATGTCACCAATTACTTTGTCAATGGGATGATCTCTATGAGTTATCCATTCCTTAGGTAGATCATTTTCATTTGACTCTTGTTGAATCGGTGCTTCTTGATCCTTGTTTGAAGTATCTTCTTTAGGAATTTCTACAAAATCATCATCATCATCACAAACAACAATATCCTCTTTCGAGGGATTAGATTCGTCAAACTTAACATGCATGAATTCTTCTATATTTAAAATTCTTTTATTATAAATTCTGTATGCCTTACTTGTAAGAGAATAACCAAGAAAAATACCTTCATCCGATTTTTCGTCGAACTTACCAAGGTTATCTTTGTCATTGTTTAGGACAAAACACTTACATCCAAAGATGTGAAAGAAAGAGATGTTGGGTTTCCTTCCTTTGAAGAGTTCATATGGAGTCTTCTTTAGGATAGGTCTTATGTTAACTCTATTGCTTACAAAGCATGTCGTGCTAACCGCATCTGCCCAAAAATACTTAGGAAGATTTGAGTCGCTAAGCATTGTTCTTGCAAGTTCCACCAACGACCTATTCTTTCTTTCAACTACTCCATTTTGTTGTGGAGTCCTTGGAGCCGAGAAGTTGTGAAATATTCCTTGATCTTTGCAAAAATCTTCAAAGGAGGTATTCTGGAATTCTCCACCATGATCGCTTCTTATGGAGGCAATTGTTAATGATTTCTCATTTTGAATCTGTTTTGCATACTTCTTGAATGCTTTGAATGCATCACTTTTCTGCACTAAAAAGAAAGTCCAAGTATATCTAGAATAATCATCAATAATAACTAAAGCATATAAGTTACCTCCAAAGCTTCTTGTTCTTGATAGACCAAATAAGTCCATGTGTAACAGTTGTAGTGGCCTAGAAGTGGACACCACATTTTTGGATGTGAAAGTTGACTTGGTTTTCTTCCCCTTTTGACATGCATCGCAAAGCCTATCTTTGATGAATTTTATCTTTAGCAATCCAATGATAAGGTCATGTTTTACTAACTTATTCAAGTGCTCCATGTGAATGTGAGCAAATCTCTTATGCCATAACCATGAGTCGTTGTTATTTGCCACAAGACACTTAACCTTCAAAGAAACATCGTCAAGGGAAATCATGAAAATATTATTAATACGCTTACCTATAAGCATTACCTCTTGTGTGACTTCATCGTTGATTAAGCATTCATCTTTTGTGAACCTTATTTTGAATCCTTTGTCACAAAGTTGGCTGATGCTTAAGAGATTGTGCTTTAGTCCTTCGACATATAGCACATCTTCGATGGATATGAAATTTGGTGCACCTACTTTGCCTATGCCAAGAATTCTTCCTTTGTTGTTATCTCCATAAGTAACATAGCCCTTGGCCTTAAGCTTTAGATCTGAAAATTTGTGCACATCACCGGTCATATGCTTGGAGCACCCACTATCCAAATACCAAAGATTTGTTGTAGCCTTCAAGCAAACCTACAAAACAAAGTTAAGTTTTGTTAGGTACCCAAATTGCTTTGGGTCCTTTATAATTAGTACCTTTTTTAACCCATACATAATGCCCTTTTGCTACACTAAAATTTCTAATGTAGCAAGCATTAGGTGTATGGCCAATAATACCACAATAAAAACAGGTTGGTTCAAAATTGCTTTTGTATCTAGGAACGAAAGACTTTTTCTTGATAAACTTTTTCTTTTTAGGATGTTGATGCACAACTTTTGGTGTGTTGACTCTTTCTTTTGGAGGTTGACCCTTAGGCCTTACAAAGATAGTTTTACTTGTACTTGGTTTAGAAAATTTGGAGTAACCAAGTCCACTTTTGTCATTTGAGTACCTTTGTTGGCTAAGAACCCCTTCCAAACCAATTTGTCCTTTTTCATATCTTTCAAGTACTCTTTTAAGTTGGACAATTTGGAACGAGAGAGACTCACACTCTAGACATACAAGATTCTTCTTTTCACTAATCATCTCTTGATTCTTATTTTCAAAGACTTCAATATTTTCTTCCAAGGAAGAAATTTGTTTCTTTTGAGATGATATAGTTTTATAAAGAATTTTGCATTCATTTAACAATTCATTAATTGCATCTTGTGCATTATCATAAAAAATAGAAAAATTATTACTAACCTCTTCTTCATCATTAGAATGATGTGAAGCCATTAGCGCCAAGTTTGCACATTCCTTGCTATCCGATCTAGATGAAGAGCTAATTTCATTGTCCTCCCATGCAAGATATGCCTTTTTATTCTTGAAGTCCTTCTTTCTCTTGAATCCTCCTTTCTTTGAAAGTTTAGGACATTCCGGCTTTATGTGGCCTTGTTTTTCATATTCGTAGCATGTTACATCTTGCGTAGATATGGTGGCCTCCTTCTTCCTGAAATGTGTATTCTTTTTAGCGTTAAAGGATTTATCATTTTTGTTAAAGAACTTACCGAGCCTTTTAACAAGGAGCATGAAATTATCATCTTCCTCCAATGCGTCATCATCTTTATCTTCTTTTGAGTTTGCCTTCAGGGCAATCCCTTTAGATTTCTTTTCTTGGCTTTCATGTTTCTCAAGCCTACCAAGTTCTAACTCATGTTCTTGAAGTTTTCCAAAGAGAGATGCGGACGTCATTGTTGAGAGACTTTTCTTTTCGGAGATAGCCGTCACCTTCGGTTGCCATTCTCGAGTCAATTATCTTAGTACCTTAAGATTGAGATCGTCATTTGTAAATGTTTTTCCGAGAGAAATCAAGTGGTTTGTCAAGTGAACAAGTCTCTTTTGTAGCGCCACAATGGATTCTCCGGGCAGCATTCTAAACATCTCATATTCTTGACTTAATGTATTCAACATTGATCTCTTTACTTTGGCGGTGCCTTCATGTGTCTCCACTAAGGTGTCCCATATTTCTTTTGCCGACTCTCATTAAGATATGCGGAAGAACTCATCCATGGTTAAAGCACTTTGAAGAATGTTTATTGCTTTCTTTTCATTTAAGATTTTTTTCTTATCATCTTCATCGTACGAACTCTTTATCTTTGGAGTACCAACGCCATTGATCACACTCGTAGGATTATGTGGGCCATTTTCAACGGCTTCCCATATGCCTTCTCCTTGGGCTTCTAGATGTGCCTTCATACGGATCTTCCAAAAATCAAAATATTCTCTAGAGAATACTGGTGGTTTGTTACTACTTCCACCGTCTTTAAAAACCGGATTCGTGCTTGCGGAAGCCATGCGGATCTTTTAGGAACAGGTTACCTATAACCTTCTCTGATGCCAATTGTAAGTTTAAGGAGTGCCTTAGAGGGGAGGTGAATGAGGCACTTAGAGTATTTTCCGAATTTTTGACGGTTTATGACTTTTACTTTCTGAAATGTTTAAGTGATGAAAAGCGGTAAAGTGCGGAAAGTAAATGACACAGCGATGTATAGTGGTTCCCCTCACAGATTGAGAGTACTCCACTCCCCTTTCAATAAGAAAGAGAATTTCACTTATAATGTTAGATTCCTAGACAAGACACCTTAAGGTCTTTCTATCTATTCTAACATACCAAGAACAATCCTCTTGGATTTATAATGTTTAAAGTCCAATCGAGACTCAAATTCTCACAAATGGACCTCTTGTATCCACACACCAGATAACAAGGATAATACCTTACAAACCTATCCTTAACAATCCTAAGAATAAGTTGTAATCAAAGAATATAATTTTGACTAATTTGTATAAGATGAGATTGATGAAAATTGAAGTATATCAATTAAATAATTGATCTTCTCCTTTGTAACACTCAAATCTCATAGTAATTATACAAGTGTTCTTGAAATGGAATGAAAATATGATGCTGAAAAATGAAGGTTTATGCAAAGTTTCACTCTTAAGAAAATGTGGATGAACACTTAGAAAGATTGAGAGAATGTGTGTAAATGATTTAAAATTTTGCAAGGAGGTAATTTTGAAATCTGAAAAATGATGTTTATATAATGTCTAAAACACCTCCTCAGATGAATGCAATAATCCAAAGGTTGCCATGTTTCATGATGAAGAGACCATAGGAGTTTTCATGAAAAGATGCAAATATTTTTCATTCTGGATCAATGGTAATCGGTTACCTTAAATAGGGTAACCGGTTACATGCATTCAACATTACAAGGTTGATTTGACTTTGCTAGGTTAATATCTTGTGATGGTTCATGTAAGTTTGACTTGTGTTGTTGGGCCTTGGTCAAGGTTGATTTGACTTTGCTAGGTTAATATCATTGGATTTAGGGGATTGATGGAATGTACATTCTATCTCCCAAAATGAATGAATGATATTAACTTGGTAAAAGTCCCCCTTTGACCAATTTGAGTTATGATCCATTCCCCTCCCTCTTCATCTAACTCCCCTTCTTTATGCATTCATTTAATTTGGCCTATGACATCTCAAAATTCTAAGGCTAGTTGATTGCAAAATCAACATAAGTATGGATGAGATTATGCCACCTCTTTTGCATATTCTTTTTGTGTGTGGTATGTTTCATGAGTATAGTCCATTATACTATGTCTCTAACATGCATTAACACCAAAGTTCTATTGCCCGACCTCAAATAGTTGTAACTTCTACATAAGTCCAATTATGATTGCTTAACATAGTGCTAAATTTTTGACACAAAAGGCATAGCATTCTAGTTAGTGAGATTGTAAGTCTCCCCTCTTTCATGGTATTGTGTGGAAACTTGGCCTTTTTTCCTTCCTTTGGAAGATGTATTGGCTCAAGGATCCATGCTTGTGATAAGTGGGTTGAGTATTCTCCAAAGAATGACTTAAACAAAAAAGGCAAAACAATATTAACTTCTAACTCGTTAAAACTAACATTTAATTTCAAGCCATTTACTTTAAAGCCATTTAATTTCAAGTCTATATTCATTTTCCATTATTCATACCATTCTAATTGTTTATGTTAATGCCATTTTCACTTTGTCCATTTGGACCATATTGTGTGATATATCTTGCTTGTGTATATTTTGTTTGTTTGTGTGGTCTTTGACTATTAATGTACATAATGACAACAAAAAACCCTAAAAAACTTTTGTGTGGACTATTGACTTGATCTTGGACAATTGGACTTAGAATTTAGGCAACACTCCTATGCTAAAGGACTTGGCCAATGCCAACTTTTGTGAAACCAAGTGCTTGCGATTTGAAACTTTATATGATACATCTTTGAAGATCCCTTTGAGTTCATCTGCAACATGATCATTATGAAGCTGTTATTTTGAACCTGTGACTTGTGGAATTCATTTCCTACGTGGGCTAATTTGAAAAAGATCATGGAGTGGCTAAGCTTGGATGTGGCTATCTTTATTTAATGTCTTGCTCTTAAAGATTTATATAATATGCATTGTGTGTTGCTTGATTCTGAATGTCCAAGGGAGTTTGGGTTTCTATATGACATTCTTGTCTATTAGATTGCTACCCAATGGTCAGATCTTTTCAACTCTTAACTTGTAAATTTTTGTGCAATATGATTAGTCTCTTCATCTCCTCCCCACTTCTTTAATTTTCAAATCTCTCCCTCCTTTTAAACAAATTCTTCTTTGCTTGAACTAGTCTTGTTCTAAACTTTGACCACTTTGCAAACTAGAAACTTTGGTCTTATACCATTGGATTTTCCAACTTCTTTTCTCAATCAAACTTGTAAATAGACTTAATTATACTTGACTTAAACTTTCAAAAAAAGCCAAAAAGAACTAACTCATTCAAACCATTTTTAGGCGTTTGTTCCTTTCAAACTTAATTTTTGTTAAAAACAATGCATTGTCGCAACCTGTGAAAAAACAACCGACGAAGAAAGAAAATGACAGAAGAGTCGCCACCGTGCGTTATTTATCCCAAAGGAGGGAAAGGGAACGCTCGAAGTAAACCTGGAGAAAGGAAAGGAAAAGACAAGGTCTCGCAACCAAATCTTGGGTTCGGGAGCCGATTATGCGAAGGGAAGGTATTAGCACCCCTACGCATCTATAGTACTCTACGGGATCCACTCTTGTTGTTCTTGTCTAAAGGGTGTGGGTTTATCTAATATACTATTTACTAACAGAGGGTCAAAAGAAAATGACTCGCACAGATATCGCATCCACTGCATACGTATCTCATCTGAGTATGAGAATCAGAGTCTTTGTAGCTCGGCTACCTAGGGGTTAAAGAGGAGTGTGCTCGCTAAGACATCGCGTCTTATGCCTACGTATCTCATCTGGAATGAAAATCAGAGCAAGTCGTAGTTCGGCTACCTACAGGTTTGTTTTTAGGTGAACGACGTTACTACCCAATCTACCGGATGCTCGACCTCTGGAGACTTACTCGCCTGTAGTAGAAGGAGTTAACGTGTTCTTAGGGGAAGAAAAATCAATGAGTTTGTTTGTGTTTTGGGAATGCTCATGCAAAAAGGAAGTCCTAGACGAAGGAATCGTGCTACCTTAATTGACATGCAAACGGGAGACTGTACGAAGCCTAGCAATCCTATGGGGAGACGACCACACCATACAAAACAAACATGCATAAAGTAAACACGCCGACGAGGGGGCTCAAACATACATGGGTAGGGCTTTAGTCAAGAGGGGTCATATCAACCTCGACAAACAAGCCATGGAAAGGTAATCAAACGGGCTCTTAACCACTGATATTGAACGTCAGGGTGAGCAGATCAAAAGGGTAATGAGGATAAGACCTCATAGCTCTTAACCCTGGACAGGGTGAACTCATGACAAAGCGTGGGGGTTCAGAAAGATGGAACCCTCTCCACTGACTGACCGGACCAAAAGATCTTGGGCTTTTTCTCTGAAGCATCGACACGTAGTGTGAGCTTAAAGAACGCCACACTGAATAACGGGGGATTGATTACTAATCCCTTTTATCCGTCAATTGCCTCTTTATGGAGGTCTTTGGCACTGGTGTCTCTTCTTGGAGGTCTTTGGGCACAAAAGTAAACACACAAAAAAACATCGCCTCCTATCGAGGTCTTCCAGCTAAGAAAACGGTAAAATGCGGGAAAGATAAAGGGATCAAGAGATCTACCACACGGATAAAGATCCGAAGTAACAACAACTCAAGAGATAAGAAACACAGAGGTCTCTCAAGCTAGCATCATCAAAGAAAGCAAGTCAGCAAAGCAATCAGAATAAATCTCCAAATGGTATCCCACAAATAAAGTGGAATACCAAGCAAGCTATCTCTTCAAGAGTCATGTGAGCCTCACAAAAAAAAACTCAACAAACAGGTTAGAGAAACAAGATGGGGTGCAATCAAGAGTTGCACCAAACAGAAGAATCATAGCAACAACAGCGTCAGGTAAACAGTGCACGGATGCAAACACAAAACATATTAGAAAGCAAACAGAAAAAAACAACTACTGTCACGCTCGCTACTGCTTCGCTTAGCGAGGTGCTAGCGAAGCTTCGCTACATGTTCTCTTAGCGAGGTGCTAGCGAATGCCTGCGGGTTTTGGTTTTTTCCTTTGATAACAGTCCGATTTCAGTAATCCCAAACCCTATGGCATCCATTTCAGAAATGAAGTGATTAAACATTCAAGGCATTGTTTTACATATTCATGCACATCTAAACCCAAATGCAAAATCTAATGCCTCATACATTTAGAAATTTCAAATCGAAGGCGTAAAATAATGGGAATAGGGCAAACCTGACTGGAGAGATCGGTTGAAATTGAATTGCACCGCTGGGTTTGCAAAACAATCTTAGGGTTTATATGAGATGGGATTGGTTCTTTGCAGATAAGTTCCCTTCAGTCTCTGGAAGCTGCTCTGAATTAGTTCTCACTCTCTCCCCCTGTCTCTCTTTTTTTCTCCTCTCTTCTCTCAGGGTTTCTCCACTGAATTTTTAGAATTTATAACCTGATTCTCATGGCTTGGTGGGCTCAAATGAGAGAGGCCCAAGTCTGTTATATTTCTTTTATTTTTAAAACGCGTGCGCTTCGCCTAGCGAAGGATTTCCTCGTCTAGCGAGCATGACAGTTCAGACTCGCTAAGCGAACCACGCTGCTCGCCTAGCGAGCATGACAGCTCAGGAACAGACTTTTGCTCCTTCAAGATTATCGTTCTTGGATGATGAATAGACCCTATTTGAACATGTTGGAAGTAACTCAAGTCATTCCCTTGGTTTGACTGATCACCCAGATCGAACCCTGTTATACGGTGAACTGACTTTTGTGTTTTGCTTTGAAAAGCAATGTCGCGGATAGCAAGAGTCGCCACCGACTTTTCTTTTATCCAATAAGGAAAGGCGGAAAAGAACAGGAAAGACCTTGATTAGATTTTGGGTTCGGGAGGTACATTATACAAAGGGAAGGTGTTAGCACCCTTTGTATCCATGGTTATCCATGGGCTCTTAATTGCTTAACTCACTTACGCTTTCCTTGTTTGAGAAAGTGTTTGAGGAATGTGGTGTGTTTAGAAAATATTTTGAAAGGAGAGTTTAACTTTGTAATGATTCTTGTACGAATGTATACAAAGTGTTTATCTCGTTTGATTTTGAAAGATGTTTAGAAAAATATAACTCGGCGGTGATTCTGGTGCGAATGTATACCAAGTGGTGATTTTCTAAAAGATGTTTTGAGAGGTGTGAAAAGTATTTTAAGCTGTGAGACAGCATTTAAGAGTTATACCTAACCAAGGTCTTTATAGGTATTTCCTATCCTTAGGAGGGTAAAACTGTCCTTACTATTGAGAAGTAAGTAGTCTTATCCTTTGGATGTAAAGGGACATCGTGGGGGCGTCGATTGGTCATTGAAGGCAACATTTGTAAGGGTACCTTAGCGTTCGAAGAGACGATCATCATTTAATCATAGGCTACAACGAAGGGTCATCGAGGGACAAAGTCATATATTCGAAGGCAACATTCGAGGGACAAGGAATTGTGACTTATCCGTTTAGGGACGATGATGATTTAATCGAAAGGGTGTTTGCTAAGGGCATCCCCACATTCGCGGGACATGACCGTAATATCGTAAGGCAACAAAAAGAGGTATAAGATCACATATTTGAAGGCAATGTAATTAGTAAAGTAATCAAAATGAATCTTCACAAGGGTATCCCACAAATAAAGTGGAATACCTAGCAAACTGTCTCTTCAGGAGTATGTGAACCCTCACAAAAATTCAACAAACGGGTTAGAATACCAAGCTAGGGTGCAACCAAGAGTTGCACCAAACAAAAGAATCACAGCAATAATAGTGTCAGGCAAACAGCGTGTAGATGCAATAGAAAACATGTCAATCAAGTACAGAACAGATTAGAATGCAAACGAAGAAACAAATACTGTCATGTTCGCTACTGCCTCGCCTAGCGAAGGCTTAGCGAACCCTCGCTACATGTTCGCTCAGCGAAGTGCTAGCGAACGACTGCGGGTTCTAGGTTCTTCTTTGATGACAGTGCGATTTCAGGAACCCCAAACCCTATGGCATCCATTACAGAAATTTCATGGTTAAACATTCAAGATATCGTGTTACACATGCATGCATACTTAAACCCATATGCAAAACCTAATGATATATTTAGAAATTCAATCATAATGCCTCATGTATTTGAAGATGTCAAATTAGGAGTTTAAAATAGTGGGGGTGTGGCAAACCTGTTTGCAATTGCAATTGCACCGTTGGACTTGCAGATCTCTCTTATGGTTTGTACTAGATTGAGTGGGGCGGAGGTAACCTTTATGCAGATGAGTTTCCTTCGGGGTATCCGGGGGTTACTCTGAATTCTCTTCGGTAGCCTCCGAGGTTTTTCCGGTTGCCTCTGTTAGGGTTTGCTTGTTCCCTCTCTGTCCTCCGTCTGTCTATGTCCGTCCCTCTCCTCGAATGAAGCTCTGGTATTTATAATAATTGTCTTGGTGGGCTCAGAATTAGGCCCAAAATTTTCTGGTATTTCGTGAGCTCGCTAGGCGAGTGAGGTAGCGAAGGGTTCGCTAGGCGAGCAGCTAGCGAAGGATTCCATTAGCTAATTCATCAAAACTCGCTGGAGCGAGGAATGACGCGTGGGCTTCGCCTAGCGAAGGGTTTGCTCGCCTAGCGAGCATGCCAGTTTAGGTCATCTTCTGGATTTGGTAACCTGTTCGCTGGACCCTTGTTCCTTCAACATTAATGTCTTGAAAATGGATTAGAATGTCTTGAAAAATGTCCTGAAAACTTAACGGGCAAATTTTGGGGTATGACAGCTGCCCCTGTTCAATATTCATAAACCGAGAGAGTTAGAATGGTATGTATGCCATTCGTGATCTGGAGGTGAAAGAATATTGAACACTTAGAATGCCCCAAAAGTTTGCGCTTGTTAATTAAAAGTTAATCTTGATGGAGATGGGCTTAGAGATGCCATCCAGAGAGTATGATGATGGAGGCTTCAGAGTGCGTCGTACATTAGACCATATCTGAAGACATGGGTGTCATACTGGGTCTTACGCTAGACCGTATAATGAGTCATCCATTAGGTGATATTAGGGTGAGCTGAACCTGATGAGATAAGGATCAGGATGGGTTATACGCTGCTAGGGATAAGAAATCAGAATGGATCATACGCTAGATCGTATCTGAATTGCAGAATGAGCCATCCGTGAGGTTGTATCTTCACTGGGGGTGAAAGATCAGAATGAATCATACGCTGGATCGTATCTGAGCCGTAGGATGAGCCGTCTGTTAGGCTGTATCTGGAGAAATAAAGATCGGAATGGATCGTACGCTAGATCATATTTGAATAGCAGAATGAGCCGTCCATTAGGCTGCATCTGAGATAAAAAGATCAGAATGGATCGTACGCTAGATCGTATCTGAATAGCAGAATGAGCCGTCCATTAGGCTGTATCTGGAGAAATAAAGATCAGAATGGATCGTACGCTAGATCGTATCTGAGTAGCAGAATGAGCCATCCGTTAGGCTGTATCTAGAGAAATAAGGATCAGAATGGATCGTACGCTAGATCGTATCTGAGCAGCAGAATGAGCCATCCGTTAGGCTGTATCTGGAGAAATAAAGATCAGAATGGATCGTACGCTAGATCGTATCTGAGTAGCAAAATGAGCCGTCCGTTAGGCTGTATCTGGAGAAATAAGGATCAGAATGGATCGTACGCTAGATCGTATCTGAGCAACAAAATGAGCCGTCCATTAGGCTGTATCTGAGGGGATGAACATCCAAATGGGTCGTACGCTAGGCCGTATTGGAACAGTTGAAGGAACCATACGTTAGGCTGAATCAGAATAAGTTGTACGTGAGGCTATATCTGATAATGTTTGTATATGTTGTATTTGCGATAAATGTCCGGGATGGGCTTAAAGATGCCATCATTAGGAGGATGTCAGAATGCTTATCAGAATGAATATTCATATGGATTATATCTGAAAGATGCATCTGAATCTCAAACGTAACCGATGAGGGTGTCCGTCTGGATGAACCTTTATTTTGACTGTATCGGGAGGATAATTAACCTGAAAAAAAGTTAGCCTCGTGCCATGTCATGATGCATGAGATGTTTTATGCTCGTGAAAATAAATGCGAACGTTGCATGCATGTATATGACACGAAATGATGCATGAATGAATTATGTGTCTGAAAAATTTGGCCAGGGGAAAATAAATCCCCGTATTCTGGTTGGAGATATTTGTATTGATGACCCTTTCTTAGCTGGGGATATTTGATTTCTTGTCTGATGGTAGAAATATTCAACAGGACCTGGCTGGGGATAAAAGAGATGACCAATCTGTCTAGTAATGCCAATTTCTTCTGGGAGATAACGGGTTTTGCTAGGGAATAGGATTAGCAACTGGATTCATCGGAAAGCATGGTTAGACTTTATCCTCGACCCCGAAGTCTTTTAGTAATTGCTATTTCTATTTTATGCATGTATTTTCGGTAAACATCAATCATATTCAAATGCATATATTAATTCGAATTAAATCAATGGACGTTTATGCAAACAAAACGGAGAAAATAAAACAAAAGCATCTTTTTGGAAATAAAATTGTATTGATTTTGAAAGAGGGCCTATAAATAGGCCATTTGAGTACAAGGAGACAGAAATCCTAGTAAGAGGAAATTGTCAAGAAAACAAAGAAAAAGCTATGAAGAAAAAGTCCTATTGATTTTAATTCCACGACTGTCATTATGTCTTCAAGCCTCTCATCTCCTGCTGTCGGATAGAGGTGATTGGCTTGTTCAGTCCCTTTGACTTGGGTGAAGCTGACCGAGAACGGGACATAGTCATACGCTTTAATCCCTAATTTTTGCCTGGACCGCCTTTTCAGGTTTTCAGTCCACCAGGATACCCTTTTTTGCCCAAGCCGCCTTTTCAGGTTTTCGACTTGCCGGGTGTACACTTTTATATGTTTATCCCTAATTTTTGCCCGAACCCTTTTGGTTCGCCGGGATGCCCTTACTTTTGCCTAGATACGTCACCTAGCGGGTCTCTTTTATGCGTAGTATTTTTTAACTATGTCTGCGTTCACGGGATGTGGGAAGTCTTCGCCATCCATTGTAGCAAGCATCATGGCTCCACCAGAGAATACCTTCTTAACTACAAATGGCCCTTCGTATGTGGGAGTCCATTTGCCTCTAGGATCACCCTATGGTAGAGTGATACGCTTTATCACCAAGTCGCCAATTTGATACACCTGTCTCTTGACTTTTTTATTAAATCCCTGGGTCATGCGCTTCTGATATATCTGTCCATGACACACAACCGCAAGTCTCTTTTCATCAATTAAATTTATCTGATCGAGTCGAGTCTGAATCCATTCATCTTCCTCTAAGCCTACATCTTTCATAATTCTTAGAGAGGGAATCTGAACTTCCACTGGTAAAACGGCTTCCATTCCGTAGACTAAAGAGAAAGGAGTTGCCCCTGTCGAAGTGCGTACTGAAGTGCGATAACCATGAAGAGCAAATGGTAACATCTCATGCCAGTCTTTGTATGTTACTGTCATCTTTTGTATAATCTTCTTAATATTCTTATTAGCAGCTTCTACGACGCCATTCATCTTTGGCCGGTACGGAGAAGAGTTATGGTGTTTTATTTTGAACTGCGTGCAGAGTTCCGTAATCATCTTGTTGTTCAAATTAGTACCATTATCAGTGATAACTCTTTCAGGGAAGAGCATGTTTCTCAAATATTTATATTTGATAGGATCCATCTTAGAAATCAATAAATTGGTATGATTCAACATATACTGTCTTAGTCGGCGAGCAGCCCAAGCCAAAGCACAACAAGTTTTCTCGAGCAGTGAGTATCTTGTTTCACAATCGGTAAACTTTTTGCTAAGGTGGTATGTTGCATGCTCTTTTCGTCCAGACTCGTCATGTTGCCCCAGCACACACCCCATTGAATTTTCTAACACGGTCAAATACATGATTAGAGGTCTTCCTTCAACTGGTGGCATCAGAATTGGAGGTTCTTGGAGATACTTCTTGATTTTGTCAAAAGCTTCTTGACATTCATCATTCCATATTATCTCTTGATTTTTTTAGTAATTTGAAGATGGGTTTGCAAGTAGCAGTCAAATGGGAGATAAATCGGGCAATGTAATTCAAGCGTCCCAAGAAACCTCTGACTTCTTTCTTGTCCACTTCAGTACCCAGATTTACAATTTCAATTGATTCCTCATGCGGCTTTATAGTCTTTTCTTCTTGTAGTAACAGTCTGGCAAGCTCTCCAGGTACTTCGCAATCTTCCTCACTTCCATCCTCGGCTTGGTAGATCGGATTTTCAAAGGCATAACTAACAGTAGCAGAATTATTATCAACAGGATCCAGAGTGGATATGGATCTGCAATTGGTTATGTGAGTGTGTGTAAGAAAACATAGCTTATTTGAAAGATGAGAGGAAAGATAAAGAGCGCAATATTTGAATGCAAAAAGGTCCATTGATTTATTGAATGTGAATATGCTTATGAAAATGACAAAACCCTTGAAAAGTTAGCTATTGTGCCCCGGGTATAGACACAACGCTTTAAAAAATTACAAAATTTGAAACACTAAAATAGCAATAACAATTACTCCTGACTAAAGGAAATCGGGATAGTGTCTTCAGCCTTCCAATTATTGAGTCCGTCACCAATTGTTGGGAAAATCCAGATATCCAAGTCGCCATCGCTATCAGCATCTTCTACAGCGTTAACAGTTTTGTCATGGTTAGGCAGAGGAGCAGTGATGACATTAGGAGTCTCCAGAGGATCAAAATCAATCTCTCCAGCGTCAATCATATCTTGAATCTTATTCTTCAACAACCAACAATCGTTTGTATCATGCCCGGGGCTATCGGAGTGATATGCACACCTGGCATTGGGATTATAACGAGGAGAGGTAGTGTTGGGATTTCCAGGAGGATCTCTGAGGGTAATTAAATTTGCTTTTAGCATACCCTGCAGTGCTTGTGCTAAAGTCATATTGATCTTAGTAAACTGCCTTCTTCCCGGGTTAATGTAACTCACATATTTCTTGTCTTTCTTCTTCTCGAGCAAGAGAGTCTTCAGTTCCTCCTGCCCCCTTGGATAAGTTCAAGATCATCTCCTGGAATTGAGCATTTTGTGCCTGGAGATCCTTGATAGTTTGTTCGAGAGCCATTTTCCTGTTTAAGAGGAGGACCGTGAGAACATTGATCCTTTAAAGTACCTGTTATGCAATCTTATGCTATGCAATGTATGAAATGTTTTCAGGGACTTTTGGAATTTAACTTTGCGTAAACCACCAAAAAAAGAGGGAAACTTTTATTAATAATTTCTTTAATCAATGTTCATTACAAGAAAAAATGAAAGCTCAAGTCTCCCAGGGACGGCTTCTTTTTGGGCGGAGATATGCATTGAGTCTTCGTTCCTCATTAAGCTGGCTGGTGAGCTCTAATACTTTCTTCCTTTCTGCGCCAAACTGAGTTTCAAAAGTATCCCTTTCCTCTCTCAAATGGATCCAGGATTTCTTCAATTCTTCAACGTTGGTAGGCATATCTGGATAAGGAGTGATCTGAGGGGTACCTCCTTCAACTTTTGGTTCAACAATCAGAGGTCCGGTTGCAAGATATGGCATGATAAGCTCACGAGCTCTGGCGCGTACCCATCTGAGATAAGGTTCCATAGGAATAGAGTTTTTCTGTCCTAAAGTACTTCTTTTCACCATGCCCCAAGCTCGTACAAACCTTTGACGGAGACCTTGAGAATCGTTGTCATAGTCAAACACAGTGCCTTGGATAATTATTTCATGTGGACCATCTCTTCGAGCATAACCAAACTGACGTAGGGCTAAAGCAGGATTATAAGTAATACCTCCTCTTATCCCCAGGAGTGGTACGTTAGAGAATTCTCCACAACGGTCAATGATGATAACATTTTCTTTGGGTTGGGGACACCAATGGATGTCTGAATGGGAGAGCGACATTATCCTTTGAGACCATTTCAAATTTTGCTCATTCTTCAAGACTGATTGAGGAAGGTGCGAAATAAACCACCTAGATAATAAAGGGACGCAGCACATGAGAGTCCATTGCCTTCTCTTAGTACGAGTGTGAAGGGAATGCAAAATGTCTCCAAGCAAGGTGGGCACATGGTTATGAGTGAGAAATATCCTAACAGCATTCATGTCTATGAATTGATCCGGGTTAGGAAATAGCACCAAACCATAGATTAGTAGTGCTAGAACATCTTCGAAAGCATGGACATTCATAACTTTTAGGAATTCTCGGGCCTTATTTATCAGAAACTTGGCAAGTAAACCCTTAACTCCCCTTCTTGTTACCCAATTAGTTTCAATGTCGGACTTTGTCATGTGTAAAGCCGCGACAACTTCTTCAGACTTCGGAAACTTTTCTAAACCACTGAAAGGTGTTTGATCAAGGATAGGTATCCCAAGCAACCTGGAAAATTCTTCTAATGTGGGTACCAACTAATAATCTGGGAAGGTGAAGCAATGATGTTTAGGATCGAAGAACTGGAATAGAACTCTCATCATATCTTCCTTGAAACCGGTGGTAACTAAATTGAGGAGATAACCATGTTTCTTGATGAACTGAGCATGACCTGGAAGTTCCGACACTAAATCCTTGAGTTGAGGAGAGGTCGCTACAAAATTGATCCGGATGGTCTTCCTGGAAGCCATAGCCTTACAAAACAGAGCAAAGTTAAATCCCTAAGTCCTCGAAACGGTTAGTACAATACCATGATGTCATGATGTCATGATATTATGATGTTATGATGTTATGATGTTATGATGTTATGATGTTATGATGTCAAGTAAGTAATAAGCACAAACAAGTCACACCACAATCATTCCTAGGTTTTAAGGCTTGCATGAGTTCCATAGGTAAGTACCCTCCCCACTGAAGTTTGGTTGGTTCCACCTGTCCTAGAATAGTAACCGGGTTCTAGAAGGATCTCAAATCATCGACCTTTCCTTAAGTCCACTTCAGTGCAACACCAAGCGGTTGACCAAAATTTCCCTAAAGTCCAATCTCAAAGAGTGTAGCATCGAGTATCAACCAACCCCAGTCGGAACCGAAGTCAGTTATCTCACTACTTTCTAATGGCTAGTGTCATACCCCAAAATTTGCCCGTTGATATTACAAGGCATCTTTCAAGGCGTTCCGACTTGTTCTGCAAGGCACTGACATCAAATAGGCAAAAGCCCAGCTCACAACAGGCCCAGTTCAAAAGTGGCCCAAACTAGCTTGCTCGCTAGGCGAGCAATTCCTTCGCCTAGCGAACACTTCGTCATGACACTCGCCCAGCGAAGCATCAGATCCAGAAAAAAGCCCAGAATAGTTTGCTCGCTAGGCGAGCAATTCCTTCGCCTAGCGAAGCTTGCGAAAATCTGAAGTTTTGGACCTCATTTTAAGCCCAATTAGGTCACCACCACTGCTACTATAAATACCAGCTCCTCTGCCACGAAACACACACAGACGAAGACGGACGGAAAAGGACGGGAACCCTAGCACTGAAACCCTGCGGATCCAAAGAGTTCGGAAGACGGAAACCCTGAAGGCCGCTCACCCGCGCCGAAACTCCCGCCGCCCAACTCAATCCGGTCTCCAAACAGTCAATCCCTCTCAATCTTGCAATTGCACACAGGTTTGCGTATCACCGCTGTTTTACGTTTCCAATTGATATTCCTTACCTACATGATGCATTCCGATTAAAGTTTGATGTAGTCTAATTTCGTATGTGAATCTAAGTATGAACATCCTGTATATTTCTATATGCTATGCCTGTGATCGAATGCCATAATAGTACAGGTTGTCGGAAGTCATGCTGCTGCCAAGCTCCAAATCCGTGGCCGCTCGCTAGCTCATCGCTAAGCGAGCCTGCAGCGAGCCTTCGCTGAGCCTTCGCTAGACGAAGCAGAGGCGAACGGGACAGTGACTGCTTTGTCCCTTTGCTGTTCTATTTTATGTGTATTTAATTATGATTTTGCATCGTTTGGCTTGAACTCATAAACTGTTATGTGCATTTTATGGTAATAGCCAAATCATATTTTATCCTAATACTCTAACCCGTGCGTTGAATGGTGTAAAAGCTTTCATATCCCCAATGAAGTGGCCGGCTAGGTACTCCACTTTACGTGTGGGAGACCTTCGTGGAGATGGATTCCAAATTACTTCACTTAAATGTGAAGATTCATATTGATTGCCTAATTAATTTTAATGTATTAATTCTTAATGTATTGATTTTAATGTATTGATTTTAATGCGGAATCATCCCAATCACCTAATTAACTTTAAAATATGGATTTTAAATAAATGATATCGGACCTCTCTTTATTACCCCACGATTACGGTAATACGGTCATGTCCCGCGAATGTGGGGATACACTTAGCAATGGCCCTTCGATTAAATCATCATAAAATAAATCATGGTCCCTCGGATGTTGCCTTCGAAAATACGATTTTGTCCCTCGATGACCCTTCGGTGTAGCCTACGGTTAAATGATGATAGTCCCTTCGAATGCTAAGGTATCCTCACAACTGTTGCCGTCAATGACCAATCGATGATCCTACGATGACCCTTTAACATCCAAAGGATAAACTACTTACTTCTCGATAGTAAGGACAGTTTTACCCTCATAAGGATAGGAAATTCCCGGAAAGACCTCGGACAGGTATAACCTTAATTGCTCATTCATAACCTAAAAAATACTTTTCACACCTCACACCTTTCAAACATCCTTTTGGAAAATCACCACTTAGCATACATCCGTACTAGGATCATTGCCGAGTTATATTTCTCTAAACTACTTTCAAAACACTAAACGAGATAACCACTTTGTATACATTCATGCAAGAATCATTACAAAGTTAAATTCTCCCTGTTCAAAACATCCTTCACACATTTCTCAACCACCTTTTTCAAACTAGAAAACATAAATGATTGAGCAATTAAGAGCCCATGGATAACCATGGATATAAAGGGTGCTAATACCTTCCCTTTGTATAAAGTACCTCCCGAACCTAAGAATCTAAATTAAGGTCTTTCCTGTTCTTTTCCACCTTTCCTTATGGGATAAAAGAAAAGTCGGTGGCGACTCTTGCTAACCGCGACATTGCGATTAAAAAACAAAAAGTCCAGTTCACCGTATGACAGAACTGGCGACTCTGCTGGGGACAACTACAAAGAGAGGTCCACCTTAAAAAAAAAATCATTTATGTTTTCCTAATTGTTCTTTCGTTTAAGGGAATTGTTGAGTGAAAGATCCTACACCCGGATCTAGTGTACCTTAGGTAAGTAGCAATAGATCATCGCGACTATCCGGCGTATACTAGAATGGTTAAAATGATAGCTACGGTTAATGTGACACTTTGGATGTCCTGATGTTCCTCATGTTCACTTGAGGAGAAATTTGGCATTCGCGTGGTGTCATCAAAGCATTAACCAGACCTTTAGAACCCTAATTGACTTATCCTAGCCATTAGAAAGTAGTGAGATAACTGATTTCGGTTCCGACTGAGGTTGGTTGATACTCGATGCTACACTCTTTGAGATTGGACTTTAGGGAAGCTTCGGTCAATCACTTGATGTTGCACTGAAGTGGACTTAAAGAAAGGTCGATGATTGGAGATCCTTCTAGAACCCGGTTACTATTCTAGGACAGGTCGAACCAACCAAACTTCAGTGGGGAGGGTATTCACCTACGGAACTCATGCAAGCCTTAAAACCTAGGAATAATTGTTGTGTGACATACTTGTGTTTGCATAACATCATAACATCATAACATCATAACATCATGGCATCATACTAACCATTTCAAGGACTTAGGAATTTAGCTTTGCTCTGTTGAACAGGTTATGGCTTCCAGGAAGACTATCCGGATCAATCTTGTAACGATCTCTCCTCAACTCAAGGATTTGGTGTCAGAACTCCCCGATCATGCTCAGTTCAACAAGAAACATAGTCATCTCCTCAATTTGGTTACCACTGGTTTCAAAGAAGATATGATGAGAGTCCTATTCCAGTTCTTCGATCCTAAGCATCATTGCTTCACTTTCCCAGATTATCAGTTGGTACCCACATTAGAAGAGTTTTCCAAGCTGCTTGGGATACCTATCCTTGATCAAATACCTTTCAGTGGTCTGGAAAAGATGCCAAAGTCTGAAGAAGTTGCCGCAGCTCTACACATGACGAAGTCTGACATTGAGACCAACTGGGTAACAAGGAGTGGAGTTAAGGGCTTACTTGCCAAATTTCTGGTAGGTAAGGCCTGAGAATTCCTAAAAGTTATGAATGTCCATGCTTTTGAAGACGTTCTAGCATTGCTAATCTATGGTTTGGTGCTATTCCCTAATCCGGACCAATTCATAGACGTGAATGCTATTAAGATATTCCTCACTCATAACCCTGTGCCTACCTTGCTTGGAGACATCTTGCATTCCCTTCACACTCGTACTATGAAAAGGCAAGGGACTCTCATGTGCTGCATACCTTTACTGTCTAGGTGGTTTATTTCGCACCTTCCTCAATCAGTCTTGAAGAATGGTCAAAATCTGAAATGGTCTCAAAGGATAATGGCACTCTCTCATGCAGACATCCGGTGGTGTTCTAACCTCAGAGAAAATGTTATCATCATCAACCGTTGTGGAGAATTCCCTAATGTACCACTCATGGGGATAAGAGGAGGTATTACTTATAATCCTGCCTTAGCCCTACGTCAGTTTGGGTATGCTCGAAGGGGTGGTCCACATGAAATGATTGTTCAAGGTACAGTGTTCGACTATGACAATGACCCTCAAAATCTCCGTCAAAAGTTTGTACGAGCTTGGGGCATGGTGAAAAGCAGCAATTTAGGAAAGAAAAATTCTATTCCTATGGAGCCTTATCTCAGATGGGTACGCGCCAGAGCTCGTGAACTTGTCATGCCATATCTTGCAGTCGGACCATTGATTGTTGAATCAGAGGTCGAAGGAGGTACTTCCCAGATCATTCCTTATCCAGATATGCCTACTGATGTTGAGGAATTGAAAAGATCCTGGACCCAGTTGAGGGAGGAGAGAGATACTTTCGAAGCTCAGTTCAATGCAGAAAGGAAGAAAGTACTAGAGCTCACCAGTCAGCTTAATGAGGAACGAAGACTCAATGCATATCTTCGCCCAAAAAGAAGTCGCCCCTGGGAGACTTGAGCTTTCATTGTATTTTATTATTGTTCCTTTTGTAATGAACATTGATCAAAAAAAAAGTTAGCAATAAACCTTTCTCTCTTATTGGTGATTTACGCAAAGTTGAATTTCAAAAGTCCTTGAAAACATTTCATACGTTGCATAGCATAACATAACATTGCATAACAGGTATTCTAAAGGACCATATTCTCACGGTCTGCCTCTTACACAGAAAAATGGATCTCGAACAAACTATCAAAGATCTCCAGACTCAGAATGCTCAATTCAAGGAGATGATGCTAAGCTTATCCAAGGGGCAGGAGGAACTGAAGGCTCTTTTGGTCGAAAAGAAGAAAGACAAGAAAGCTGTGAGCTTCATTAACCCGGGCAGAAGGCGTAAAGGACAGGCTACGGGAATCAAATTTGGAATCCCGAATGGCCCAGAAGAGGGGGCGGAAAATGATTCAGAGGAGGAGAATGCTGATTTCTCTAACCCTGAGGATGACGATGAAGAGTATGAAAATGAACAGTACTCTCCAAGGGATGATAAGTATAAATTGCTGGAGGAACGCATGCTAGCCATGGAGGGTCAGAAGACACCTGGTCTGGATTTCGAAAGTTTGGGTCTGGTCTCCGATGTGACCATTCCCCGCAAATTCAAAATCCCCACTTTCACTAAGTACGATGGTGCGTCTTGTCCTCAGATGCATCTAAGGGCTTATGTGAGAAAGATTCAGCCGCATACCACTGATAGGAAGCTGTGGATTCATTTCTTCCAAGAGAGCCTGTCTGGCACACAGTTGGAATGGTATTATCAGCTCGAGAGCTCTGACATCCGCACCTGGACTGATTTAGCAACAGCTTTCTATAACAGTACCAGTACAATTCTGAATTAGCACCTACTCGGCTACAGTTGCAGAATATGGCCATGGGATCTAAAGAAAGCTTCAAAGAGTATGCTCAGAAATGGAGAGATTTGGCCGGCAGGGTCAAACCCCCTATGACGGACCGAGAATTAGTAGACCTGTTCATGGGTACCCTGACTGGCCCATTCTACAGCCACTTACTGGGGAGTTCTTCATCAGGTTTCACTGAACTTATACTGACAGGTGAACGGGTGGAGAGCGGCATTCGAAGTGGAAAGTTACAGGCGGCTACTTCTACAAGCAGTAAAAAGTCCTACCATGGGAAGAATGAATCGAATGCTGTGTATGGTCAAAAGAACCATAGTAAGAAAAATGGTGACCCCGCCGTTGGAGCAGTGACAATCGCAACCCCGCCAGCTCAAAACTTCCAGCAAAGACAAGACAGACCAAGAAGGCAGTTTACCAAGCTCAATATGACTTTAGCACAAGCACTGCAAAGCATGCTGAAGGTAAATTTAATCACTCTCAGAGGTCCTCCTGCAAATGTCAACACTGCTTCGCCTCGTTATAATCCCAATGCCAGGTGTGCATATCACTCCGATAGCCCCGGGCATGATACAAACGATTGTTGGCTGTTGAAGAATAAGATTCAGGACATGATCGACGCTGGGGAAATTGAGTTCGAGCCTCCGGAGACTCCTAATGTCATCACTGCTCCTATGCCTAATCATGACAAGGCTGTTAATGCTCTCGATGACGATTCTCTCATCACTGCTGTGGCGGACTTAACATCTCCTCTCCCGATCATAAAGAGGAATTTATTGCAAGCTGGTTTATTTCCAGGTTGTACTGAAGATTGCAATCTTTGCATACTCTGGCCCAAGGACTGTTTGAAATTGAAGAATGGTATTCAACGACTGATGGACGATCGTACCATTCTCTTTGAAAGGGTTTCTAAGACGGAAAACCCTATTGAAGAAGTATCTGTGATTGCGAGGTCCAAGGTTCCAGTGAAGATTACTGCTCCCAGAATACCTGTGAAGATTATTGCTGAGCCCAGGGTAGCTCCTCTAATCATCACTGCCCCTGGCCCAGTACCGTATTCTTCAAGCAAAGCCATTCCGTGGAACTATGGAGGTGATGTTTACATCCATGGCGTAAAGCAAGTTGGTGATTCTGCTAATCCTAATGACATTGTTGGGACTAGTAAAGTTACTCGAAGCGGAAGGATCTTCTCTCCAGAGATCTCACCTCCAGTTCCCGAAAACCGAGGAAAGGAACCAGTCAACCCTTCCCCGTCAGAGGCACCGATCGAAGCTACTACTGAAGACGTTGCCAAACGAGAAATGGAAGAAGTGCTGAAAATCATCCGCAAGAGTGATTTTGATGTGGTAGAACAGTTGGGGCATACCCCGTCTAAGATCTCGATGTTGTCCTTGCTGTTATCTTCTGAATCTCATGCCAATGCCTTGACGAAATTCCTGAAGACTGCCCATGTACCTCAGGAGACCTCCGTCGATCAGTTTGAAAACTATGTTGCTAACCTGACTGTTGACGATGGTCTAGGTTTTTCCAATGTTGACCTGACACCGGCAGGGAAGAATCACAATAAAGCCCTGCATATTTCTATTGAGTGTAAAGGGATCACTTTGTCTCATGTGTTGATCGATAATGGCTCTTCTTTGAATGTGCTACCGAAAGCCGTGCTCGATAAACTTGACTGCAAGAGCGTTGAACTGAAGCCTAGTGACATTGTGGTGCGGGCTTACGATGGTGCAAAGAGTGTTGTCCACGGCGAAGTTGTTCTCCCTATCAAGATAGGACCTCAAGTCTTCAACACTACCTTTTATGTAATGAACATTCGTCCTGCCTACTCCTGCTTACTGGGACGCCCTTGGATTCATGAGGCAGGTGCTGTAGCTTCGTCTCTCCATCAAAAGCTGAGGTATCCAATAGAGGGTAAGATCGTCACTGTGTGTGGGGAAGAAGAATACATTGTCAGTAGTGTGCATACCTTCAGATACGTTGAGATGGATGGTGAATTCTTCGAGACTCCGTCCCAGTCATTTGAAGTGGTTCCTCCGCCTAGTCCTGTCCTTAAGCCAACTCCCTTTGTGCCCGAGGTTATTCGAGCTCCTCCTGCCATGGTCTCCCTGAAAGACGCTCAAGCTGTGGTGGAAGATGGCGGCTGTACTGGCTGGGGTCAACTGATCAGCATACCCTACAAGTCTGATAAATCTGGTCTGGGATTTAGCTCTGAAAAGATGGTCAAAGATCAAATTAATGTTGTAGAAGATGCTGACAGTGATTGTGACCTGGATAGCTGGATCTACCCAACAATTGGCGACGGACTCAATAATTGGAAGGCTGAAGACACTATCCCGATCTCCTTTAGTCAGGAGTAATTGTTATTGTCCATTTAGTATTGCAAATCTTTAATTTTTCAATTGAACTTCTTAAAGCATTGTGTCTACACCCGGGGCATAATAGCTAATTTTTCAAGGGTTTTGTCATTTCATAAGCATATTCATATTCAATAAATCAATGGACTTTTTGCATTCAAATATTGCGCTCTTTATCTTTCCTGTCATTTTTTTCAAAACAAGCTATATTTTCTTGCACACACGCACGTAACAGTTTTCCGATCCATATCCACTCTGGATCCTGTTGATAATAGTTCTGCTACTGTTCATTATGACTTTGAAAATACGATCTACCAAGCCGAGGATGGAAGTGAGGAAGATTGTGAAGTCCCTAGAGAACTTGCCAGACTGGTACTACAAAAGACTATACAGCCGCATGAGGAATCAATTGAAATTGTAAATCTGGGTACTGAAATAAACAAGAGAGAAGTCAGAAGCTTCTTGGGGCACTCGAATTAAATTGCCCGATTTATCTCCCACTTGACCGCTACCTGTAGACCCCTCTTCAAATTACTGAGGAAGAATCAAGAGATGATATGGAATGACGAATGCCAAGAAGCCTTTGACAAAATCAAGAAATATCTCCAGGAACCTCCAATTCTGATACCTCCAGTCGAAGGAAGACCTCTAATCATGTATTTGACCGTGTTAGAAAGTTCAATGGGGTGTGTATTGGGGCAACATGACGAGTCTGGTCGAAAAGAGCATGCCATATACTACCTGAGCAAAAAGTTTACCGACTGTGAAACAAGATACTCACTGCTCGAGAGAACTTGCTGTGCTTTGGCCTGGGTTGCTCGCCGACTAAGACAGTATATGTTGAATCATACCACTTTGTTGATTTCTAGGATGGATCCCATCAAATACATGTTCGAGAAGCCTGCCCTCTCCGGAAGAATAGCGAGATGGCAGATGATCTTAACGGAATACGATATCCAGTATACTACCCAGAAAGCAATCAAAGGAAGCGTGCTAGCTGATCATTTGGCTCATCAAGCGGTGGACGATTACCAATCTATGAATTTTGAGTTCCCAGATGAGGATGTCATGCTTGTTACTGATAATGGAAAACCTAAACCAGATGAAGGACCCGAATGGGGATCCCGATGGACTATGGTCTTTGATGGATCTTCTAATGCATTGGGCCATGGTGTTGGGGTTGTACTCATTTCTCCCGAGGGTTACCATACGCCTTTCACAGCTAGACTATGTTTTCATTGTACCAATAATATGGCTGAGTATGAAGCATGTATTTTTGGACTCAAAGCTGCTATAGATTGGCGAATCAAGTTTTGAGCGTATACGGAGATTCGGCCTTGGTAATCAGTCAGATCAAAGGAGAATGGGATACTAAACATCCAAATCTCATCCCTTATCGAGAGCAGGTAATGACATTAATCCCATACTTTGAAGAGATTACATTTGAACATATTCCACGAGAAGAGAATCAGTTGGCAGACGCATTAGCTACCATGTCATCTATGTTCAGAGTCAGATGGGACGGGGAAGCCCCCAGGATTACCATTGAGCGACTAGATGAACCGGCATACTGTTATGAACTTAACACTGAGAGAGTACGGGAAAAACCTTGGTTCCACGACGTAAAAAGATATTTAGAAGCTCAGGAATACCCTGAAGGGGCATCCATCAATGACAGGAAATTCCTGAGGAAGTTCTCCGCTAAATTCTTTCTGAGTAAGGGAGTGTTATACAAACGTAATCATGACTCGACTCTGCTTCGCTGTGTGGATAAAAAGGAAGCGGAAAAGATTATGGAAGACATGCATGACGGTATTTTTGGGACTCATTCTAATGGACATACAATGGCTAAGAAGATTCTGAGATCAGGGTATTATTGGTCTACCATGGAAGCTGATTTCCACCATCATTCCAGAACCTGTCATAAGTGTCAGATCTATGCGGACAAAGTACATATGCCTCCTGCTCCATTGAACGTGTTAACAGCGCCTTGGCCCTTTGCAATGTGGGGCATCGATATGATTGGAGAGATTAAACCCACGGCTTCTAATGGACATCGCTTCATTCTCGTCGCTATTGATTACTTCACCAAGTGGGTAGAGGCAGCCTCATTCACTTCTGTCACCAAGAATGTGGTGGCACGTTTCGTCAAGAATAGCCTTATTTGTCGATACGGCATCCCTGAAAGGATTATCACTGACAATGGTACTAATTTGAACAACAAGATGATCATTGAACTCTGCACGCAGTTCAAAATTAAACACCATAACTCTTCCCCGTACCGGCCAAAGATGAATGGCGCCGTAGAGGCTGCTAATAAGAACATCAAGAAGATCATACAAAAGATGACAGTAACGTACAAAGACTGGCATGAGATGTTACCGTTTGCCCTCCACGGTTATCGCACTTCAGTACGCATTTCGACAGGGGCAACTCCTTTCTCTTTAGTCTATGGAACGGAAGCCGTTTTACCAGTGGAAGTTCAGATTCCCTCTCTAAGGATCATGAAAGAGGCGGGTTTAGGCGAGGACGAATGGATTCAGACTCGACTCGATCAGATAAATTTGATTGATGAGAAGAGACTTGCGGCTGTTTGTCACGGGCAGATGTATCAGAAGCGCATGACTCAGGCATTTAACAAAAGAGTCAAGAGACAGAGGTATCAAATTGGCGACTTGGTGATAAAGCGTATCATGCTACCACAGGGTGATCCCAGAGGCAAGTGGACTCCCACATACGAAGGGCCATTTGTGGTTAAGAAGGTCTTCTCCGGTGGAGCCATGATACTTGCTACAATGGATGGCGAAGACTTCCCGCATCCTGTGAACGCGGACATAGTTAAAAAATACTACGCATAACAGAGACCCGCTAGGTCGACGTACCTAGGCAAAAGTAAGGGCATCCCGGCGAACCAAAAGGGTTCGGGCAAAAATTAGGGATAAACATATAAAGACGTGCACCCGGCAAGTCGAAAACCTGAAAAGGCGGCTTGGGCAAAAAGGGGTATCCCGGTGGACTGAAAACCTGAAAAGGCGGTCCAGGCAAAAATTAGGGATTAAAGCGTATGACTATGTCCCATTTTCTGTCAGCTTCAACCAAGTTCAAGGGACTGAACAAGCCAATCACCTCTATCCGACAGCAGGAGATGAGATGCCTGAAGACATGATGACAGTAGTGGAATTAGAATCAATAGGACTTTTTCTGCATAGCTTTCTCTTTGTTTTCTTGACAATTTCCTCTTACTAGGATTTCTGTCTCCTTGTACACAAATTGCCTGTTTATAGGCCCTCTTTCAAAATCAATACCACTTCATTTCGGAAAAAATGTTGTTATTTTACTTTTCTGTTTTGTTTGCATAAACGTCCATTGATTTAATTTGAATTGATATATGCATTTGAATATGATCAATGTTTATCAAAAATACATGCCTAAAATGGAAATTGCAATTACTACGAGACTTCAGGACCAAGGAGAAGGTCTAACCATGCTTTCCAATGAATCCGTTGCTAATTCGATTCCCCGGCAACGCCAATTATTCCCCAGAAGAGAGTGGCATTACTAGACAAATGGGTCATCTTTTCCATCCCCAGCCAGGCTCTGTGGAGTGTTTTCACCGTCAGACAGAAATCAAGCATCCCCCAGCCGAGACAGGGTCATCAATACCAATGTCTCCGACCGGCAGACTGAGATTTATCTCCCCAGTAGTGTTCCCTGGAAGAATGTTCAGACGCCTAATGCATTCATTACATCATTTCATATTACACACCTACATACAATTTTCATTCCGCATCATTTCATAACATATACATGCATACAATGCCCGCATTTATTCCGGACGCATAATTCATCCATCACATCATATCACGGCACACGCATGCATCATGACATTGCATGAAACTAACTTTATTTTTCAGGCTGATTATCCTTCTGATCGCATTCAAGATTCGAATACAGCTCTCAGATATAATCCATCTGACGAACATTCTGACATCTTCCCAATGGTGGCATCTCTAAGCCCACCCCAGATATTCACTGCAAATACAACAAATATTATCAGATACAGCCTAACATACGGTTCCTTCTGATTCAACCCAACATATGACTCCTTCAACTCAGATACGATCTAGCATACGATCCACTCTGATCTTCAACAACTCAAGTAAGGTTTAATGTACGACCAAGTTAGACCTTCATCTTACTCAGATGCTATCTTCGGACAGGTACATTTCTGAATGGTAGTCTAGTATACGACTACTCCCTTACTCAGATGCTACCTTCGGACAGGTACATTTCTGAATGGTAGTCTAGTATACGGCTACTCCCTTATTCAGATGCTACCTTCGGACAGGTACATTTCTGAATGGTAGTCTAGTATACGACTACTCCCTTACTCAGATGCTACCTTCGGACAGGTACATTTCTGAATGGTAGTCTAGTATACGGCTACTCCCTTACTCAGATGCTACCTTCGGACAGGTACATTTCTGAATGGTAGTCTAGTATACGGCTACTCCCTTACTCAGATGCTACCTTCGGACAGGTACATTTCTGAATGGTAGTCTAGTATACGACTACTCCCTTACTCAGATGCTACCTTCGGACAGGTACATTTCTGAATGGTAGTCTAGTATACGGCTACTCCCTTACTCAGATGCTACCTTCGGACAGGTACATTTCTGAATGGTAGTCTAGTATACGGCTACTCCCTTACTCAGATGCTACCTTCGGACAGGTACATTTCTGAATGGTAGTCTAGTATACGACTACTCCCTTACTCAGATGCTACCTTCGGACAGGTACATTTCTGAATGGTAGTCTAGTATACGGCTACTCCCTTACTCAGATGCTACCTTCGGACAGGTACATTTCTGAATGGTAGTCTAGTATACGGCTACTCCCTTACTCAGATGCTACCTTCGGACAGGTACATTTCTGAATGGTAGTCTAGTATACGGCTACTCCCTTACTCAGATGCTACCTTCTGTCGCATCGCGCGAAAAACCGGCGGGAAAAGAAAGAAACAACAGAGCCGCCACCGTGCGTTATTTATCCCAAAAGAGGGAAAGGAAACGCTCAGAGTAAACCTAGAAAAGAACATGGTCTCGCGACCAAAAAGAATGGGTTCGGGAGTCGGTTATGCGAAGGGAAGGTATTAGCACCCCTACGCATCCGTAGTACTCTACGGGATCCACGCACAAAAGGAAGGATAAATTGGTTGCTAAACACTGCTCAAATACTCACACACACTGGCTGAAAGAGACACAAGAAACTGACTGAAACTGACTCGGCAGGATGTCGCATCCTGGGCCTACTTAGTCTATCAGGCATAGACATCAGAGTCGAAGTAGTTCGGACTGGGGAAACGACACATGCTCGCTAGGACATCGCATCCTACGCATACGTATCTTCTCGGACGAGAGAAGAATCAGAGCATTCGTAGCTCGGCTGACACGCACACAGACAAACAAGACACAGGCAAACGTGGAGCCCGACTGCCAATCACTGGACTTATGTCAGCATCCGAACCTAAAACACACGCAAAGAGGCAAACATGGAGCCCAAATGCCAATCACTGGACTTACATCAGCATCCGAACCAAACACACGCACACTGGAACCCAAATGCCACTCGATGGACTTACATCAGCTTCCAAGCACACAACAACACAACAAGTTAATAGGGAGTCGGGGACTCGAGCCTATAACTGTCAAATAACACACTCAAAAGAAAAAGGGCGCCCGGAGAGATCAGCTCAATCTCCTGCCTACATACTTCATCTGGTATGAAGATCAGGGCGATGTAGTTCCCCTACAGAGGGATAAAGGACTAGCCTAACCAGATAACAGAGGGAGACACAACTAGGGAGACTACGACTCGAGCCTAGATGTTATCATGCAAATCATCCCTAAGTTAAGGTTTCTAGCTAACTGGCACAGGGAGCCAACCTATCCTAGTCATGACTTGCACAGGAAGCAAGCCACGCACACACTTAACTTGCACAGGAAGCAAGCCAAGCAAAACCTAACTTGCACAGGAAGCAAGTCTAAACTAAACCTAACTTGCACAGGAAGCAAGTCAAACAATCCTAACTTGCACAGGAAGCAAGTCAAACAATCCTAACTTGCACAGGAAGCAAGTCAAACAATCCTAACTTGCACAGGAAGCAAGTCAAACAATCCTAACTTGCACAGGAAGCAAGTCAAACAATCCTAACTTGCACAGGAAGCAAGTCAAACAATCCTACAAGCACAGATAGCACACACTATACACAAGCAAGTGGCTCAAACAAGGGTTAGGTTTTAGTCGAGGGGTCATATCAACCTCAACAAACAAACCTCTGGAACTGGGTGAATGTTGCTCTTAACCTTGCCATTGAGAGACTAAGGTGAAGCAGATGAAAGGTGAGTGAAGATAAGACTTCACAGCTCTTATCCCTGGCCTGGGAGAGCTCAAGACAAGAATGTGTGGGTTCAGAAAGTGGGAACCCTTCTACACATTTGATACTGACTCAACTGTACAATTGTACAAGATCTTGGGTTTTTATCTGTAATGCATCAACACAGTGGTGTGAGCAAAACAGAAGACACACTGAATAGCAGGGGATAGGTTGCTTATCCCTTGGTTCTGCCAATTGCCTCTTCACTTAGGAGGTCTTTGACTCTATGCAAGGACAAAATTAAACATCCACAAACATTGCCTCTTAAGGAGGACTTCAGACAGTTGCCTGGCCAAGTAACAGATCAGGTCTTCCAGACTTCATGAAGATTAGAAATATACCTCAATGCAAATTGCTTATACAAGCAAAGCAAAGCAAAAGTTCACAAGGAACTAAGCAACTAAAAGCACCTGAAATAGTCAAGCAGATGTTAGTATGCAAGTCAAAGTTAAATCAAAATGAAACAGATATCAACCAGTCAACACAAGCAAGTGAAATGTGCAAGGCACAAGGCTTAAGGCATGTGAGCCAAGCCACCTACAAAACAAAACATGTTAGTCAATGATATTTAAGCAAGCTCAATCAAAAAGAAATGGTCTCATTGGTCATTTGTTGGTCAACCTGAAAACATGAGCTCAAAGGTGAGTAACAGGACCACTAGGGCAAGCCTAGGGTCAGAAATGAATGAGAAAGTCAAAACAGCAAAGGGCAAGCATCCAAAATCATGTTCAAACCATTAAGAAACACAACCAATTGGGTTCACATTCATATCAATCATCATCATCATTTCATGAACAAATTAGGTCAAGGTATAGCAAACAGAAGCTCATAGAAGCCAACAGAAAGACTTGCATCAAAACCAATCTCAAACATTTCCAAAAATCACCAAATAAATCATTATCAATCACAACCCACATCAAGATAAGCATGTCAAATTTCATCTCATTTGGACAAGTGGAAGGCAGTCAATGAAAATCAGAAAGTCAAAGCAATTTTGAACATGCTCAAAGAAGTCAACCATACATGCATCAACTTAGAAAATTCATAAATCAGAGATGGCATATGATAAATGAATGGGACTAAAACCATGGAAAAGATGAGGATGTCTAGTTATCTCATGTAAAATTTCATGTCCATCTAATAAAGTATGAGAATTTCACAAATGAAATGGGAACATGTGTCACACAAGGTCAACATTTTGGTCAACAGGGGAGAAAATCTCAAACAATTAGGAAATGCCACAAATAATTCCAAGAAAATTCACATGTAAACTAGACATACAAGAGTAGGTTCATGCAAAAAATCAGATCAATTGGAGGTCAAGAAGCATGGTAATGAAAATCATGAAGTTGGACATCAATGGTGTGACACAAATTGTCACACCCTAATTCAAAAAATCATAACTCACAAACCACAAATGATAAATTCACAAACTCTACACCAAAATCACCATGAGCGTGTCTAGTTTAAGCACAAAAAATTTGGGGGCCATTGGATAAAGTATCACCATTTCACAAATGTTTTGGCAAAGTGTACAGAAATTGGTCACATGTCACAAACCCTAGTGCCAAACAAAAACCAATGATCAAAAAAATCTGGAAAAATAATGATAAAAAAGTAGAGATCATGATGAACACAACACAAAAAATCCCATTCAAATTGGATTAAAATTGAAGCATTTATGATTTTTGGAAGATTGGATATCAAAGTGAAATGAAATGAAGAAATTAATTGAATTAATAAAGCAAGAATGGCAGTTTGGTAATTCCATGATTCACTAAATTAAACACGGTCGTTTTGGCCAGGTAATGAAATGTTTCTATTGGTTGGTGAAATGAAACCATGCATACACGTGAAAGGAGCAGAAAAATCTGGGAAAATATAATTGGGAATTAGGGTTCATGTTCATCCCTCTCAAAAATCATGATTTCACAAACTTGCCCAAAAATCAAAATTGAATATATGGAAATGATCAGCATGGCAAGGTCAACAAGAATCCATCATCATTTTCCATTAAAACAACAGACAAGTCAAGAATCGAGCAAAAACAAAACTTGACATCAAACTTCAAAGCAATATATCTTCATGAATAAGCAACCATTTCAAAAAGTGAAAGCATCATGACAATCAGCATAGAAAGACCTTTTGAAAGCATGTGGTAATTTGAAAAATCATGGAGATCGAATCCATACCTATCTTGAAGGACAGTTGTGTACAGATGCTCTTTGATGGTTTTGAAGTGAAACAGTTGTCCTAGAGCCCTCCTGATGATGAATGGTGAAGGTTTTGTGACTTGTGGATGCTTCAACCTTGGATTGCCATGGATGAATGTTCTTTCAAAGCAGTAGTGGAAAAGGGATTTTCAGGTGGAAAATGATGATTGCCACAGGTCCATAATGTTGCTTTAATGATGTTTCAAACCAAGCAAATTTGGTCCTTTGGAGGTTTTGGACAGGAAGTTGAAAAAATGCAAAAGTGAAGTTTGAGAGAAATGAGTGATTTCCACTGTGTGTTTTGTGGCTGCAATTGGCTTACAATGTTGGAATGGTGGTGAAACATCAATGCCATGCTCATCTCATTGAGAATTTTGGACAGAAAATGAGAAAGTGTCAAAATGTGATTTTTGAGTGAATGAGAGCCAAGGTTTGTCTACTGTCCTATGTGTGTGAAAGTTTGCTGTCATGGTTGCTTTGTGGTGGGAGAGCAAGGGCCAGGCTAGGTTTTTGGAAGTTCTCTTGGACAGGTTTTTGGAAAGAGTGATTCTTTGAGAGGAATAGCCAAGGGTTTGTGGTTTGTGTTAGGTGGTGCTAGGTTTCATCTTTGATAGCACATGATGAAGGGAAAAGCCAAGGCCTGGTTTTGTTTCATTGAGTTGTGACAGACTTCTCTTTGAAATGCAACAAGTGAAGTGTGTGTGGATGTGAAGTTGGTTGGTATTGTGGGCTAGCAGGGTTTGAAGAAGCAATGCAGGGCTCAGGTTTTGTTGGAAGTTTAGACAGGTTTTTGGAAATGCAAGGCAAGGTGAGATTTTTAGTGAGAATCTCCAATGAGAGCAAGTGAGGATTTTTGTATGAGTGAGAGAACCAATGAAGTTCTACCGGTTTGGCTGTCAGTTATGTTTCCATAAGATGAAAGGATCATCAAGGTACAGTGCAAGGCTTGGTCATTTTAATGTTTGGACAGAAAAATTTGGAATCAAATAGCAAAGTGAGGGCAGTTGTAGGATGAGGGAGTTAAACAAGGCTTTGTTGCTGGTCTGCTATGTGATGTTTGATGCCATTGTGCTTTGGACAGAGAAAATCAAAATGCCAATAGCAGGGTTCCTTTTCTTTTGGATCTCAGCAGAATGAATTTCAAAAAAAAGCCAATGTATTTTGATGGAATTTTGCTATCCTTGCCAAATGAGAGAGAGTCATCCTTTTAGCATGAGTGAGTTGGTTTTTCTGCTGTGCTGTTGGCTGCAGTATTTGTGTTCAAAATGACAGAAAAAAATATGATGATCAAGGCTGCTATGGTCATGGCACAAAGCATGGTTTGGAAGTATGGATGAAATGTACTTTCGCCCATTCTTAAGCAACTAGGACATGGCCTCTTGTTTTGCTGTTGGTTAGGCTGCTAATCAGGTCTCAAACTGACAGAAAATGATCAGTATAAACTCTGTTTGAAGGTACCAAGGCATGGTTCAAATGCAAGTATGGATAGCATGGTGAAATTGTACTTTTGCCACATTTCAAACAAGTTAAAGAATGGCTTCATGTACTGCATAATTGAGCTTGCAAACATGTTTTAAATGACATTTCTGAGCTGTTCCAATTGGCCAAATGTTAAAAAAATGTTTATATCAAAAAGTCAAACATTGGTCAAACTTGCATTTAAATGAGATAGGTCAAAAAATGCCATTTTGATTGGTGAAGTTTTGGCTCATGAAATTTATATTTTTGGAAAGAGGGGATCAAATGTGACTTGTAGGAAAAAACCCCACCAAAATTGGCCAAATGGTTTGAGAGATATGGCCCTTTGAAGTTCAAGATTTTCTGAAATCGATTCGATCATAACTTGCCAACCACACATGGGAATTGAGAGTTCTTGGACTTTTTGGAAATGGGAGAACAAGATCTTCAACTTTCATGTTGGGCAAAAATTCATTTGAGGCTTGTATCATGATGTAAGTTTGAGGATCAAGACTTTCCATTTATGGCAGGTTTCAGTTACAGGTCCAGTTTCCATTTTTGGAAATTTTTGATCTGGCTTCAAATTCTTCCATGATGGTGTTTGACATGATATATGAGGCCTATTTGGACATGAATAAACTCTCTCAGACCAAATCCAATCATCAAATCACTGATTAAATGGACAGTTGACCAACAGTTGACTTTTAGGGTTTTTGCCTGACTGAACCTCTTCTGGTGAACTCCAAACCCTAATTCCTTGAGAACCTGACTTCAAATGATGTATCAAGACATATGAACTCTTGATTATTGATCATGGTGCCCAAATTCCACAAGAATGGCCACCATCCACTGCTTTGCCTGACTGTCGACTGTCTTTGACTTTCTAGGGTTTTTGACTGTCTGTGTATGAACTGATGACTTCTGAGCCTTCAACCCTTGACTTGAACACTTCAAATGAACCTCCAAGTCATGTGAACTTGTTGGACAAACCCTAGGGCCTTGGCTCAATGAGAAATGCACCTGCTTGCTTGGTTGACTGATCTCCTGACCAGTTTGACCTAATTTCTTGATTGGCTTGCACTTGAGGCAAAAGAGGCAATGCTATGCTATGCAATGGACCATGATATGCTATGACCTAGTATGAGAATGTATGTACAATGATGGGTGCAAATTTGAGGTGCTACAGCTGCCCCTATTCAATCAGCTGGGAACCCGAATGGATGATAGCAACGGCTGTCAGACTTTCAGGGTAAACAGGGATTGAATACCAAGAACCGTAGAATTTGCACAATACAGGGATCCACCAATGGAAACGTCCACTGGGATCTGATATTTATTGTTGGGTATATAGATTTTTTTGGTTTTGTTTTCAAAGGGTACGGCTACATCCAGACATCACAACGACGGTGAATGGGAACAACAATCACAACTAGATGCCAACGGACAACTAGGAAAAACTCGACGTTTATCGGGACCAACGGAGAGGTAACCAGACGCTATTGAATAACTGGGAGGGATACAACCATATGTCAACGGACGAAATGGGAAAAACTCAACGTTTACCAAGACCAACGGAGAGGTAACCAAACATTAATGAATGAATGGAAGGGATACAACCATACGTCAACGGACGAAATGGGAAAAACTCAACGTTTACCAAGACCAACGGAGAGGTAACCAACTGGGGACGACCAGGAAAAACTCGACGTTTATCGAAACCAACGGAGAGGTAACTAACTGGGGACGACCAGGAAAAACTCGACGTTTATCGAAACCAACGGAGAGGTAACCAGACATTAATGAATGACTGGGGGGACTCGACCAGACATCAACGGATGAATGGGAGAAAACTCGACGTTTACAGACATCGGAAGATGATGTTTACAGACACCAAAAAGATCGACCAGACATTTACTGATGAATGGGAAGACTCGACGTTTACAGACATCGGAAGATGATGTTTACAGACACCAAAAAGATCGACCAGACATTTACTGATGAATGGGAAGACTCGACCAGACATCGACGGATGAATGGGAGAAAACTCGACGTTTACAGACATCGGAAGATGATGTTTACAGACACCAAAAAGATCGACCAGACATTTACAGATGAATGGGAATAGAAATCACAACTAGATGCCAACGGACAACTAGGAAAAACTCGACGTTTACCAAGACCAACGGAGAGGTAACCAGACATTAATGAATGACCGGAAGGGATACAACCATACGTCAACGGACGAAATGGGAAAAACTCAACGTTTACCAAGACCAACGGAGAGGTAAATCCACATGGGGACAGGTACAACTAGACGTCATAGGACGAATAGGAAAAACTCGACGTTTATCGACACCAACGGAGAGGAGAAAACTCTACTGGGGAGAGTGAACACAACCAAATCATCAACGGATGATCGGGAAAAACTCGACGTTTATCGACACCAACGGAGAGGAGGAAACTCTACTGGAGAGAGTGAACACAACCAAATCATCAACGGATGATCGGGAAAAACTCGACGTTTATCGACACCAACGGAGAGGAGGAAACTCTACTGGAGAGAGTGAACACGACCAAATCATCAACGGATGATCGGGAAAAACTCGACGTTTATCGAAACCAACGGAGAGGTAACTCTGCATGGAGAGGGGTACAACCAGACATCATCGGATGACTAGGAAAAACTCGACGTTTATCGACACCAACGGAGAGGAGGAAAACTTCACTAGGGAAGAAGGACACAACCAAATCATCAACGGATAACCGGGAAAAACTCGACGTTTATCGAAACCAACGGAGAGGTAACTCTGCATGGAGAGGGGTACAACCAGACATCATCGGATGACTAGGAAAAACTCGACGTTTATCGACACCAACGGAGAGGAGGAAAACTTCACTAGGGAAGAAGGACACAACCAAATCATCAACGGATAACCGGGAAAAACTCGACGTTTACCAAGACCAACGGAGAGGTAACTCTGCATGGAGAGGGGTACAACCAGACATCATCGGATGACTAGGAAAAACTCGACGTTTATCGACACCAACGGAGAGGAGGAAAACTTCACTAGGGAAGAAGGACACAACCAAATCATCAACGGATAACCGGGAAAAACTCGACGTTTACCAAGACCAACGGAGAGGTAACCAGACATTAATGAATGACTGGGAGGGATACAACCATACGTCAACGGACGAAATGGGAAAAACTCAACGTTTACCAAGACCAACGGAGAGGTAAATCCACGTGGGGACAGGTACAACTAGACGTCATAGGACGAATAGGAAAAACTCGACGTTTATCGACACCAACGGAGAGGAGGAAACTCTACTTCGATTTGAAAATCGGATTGGCCTGAATGCCACTTCGGTCTGAATACCGGAAAATTGGCCTTGTGCCATGAGTACATCGACCTGATCGTCGGAAACTCCTTCGGTCTGAATACCGGAAAATTGGCCTTGTGCCATGAGTACATCGACCTGATCGTCGGAAACTCCTTCGGTCTGAATACCGGAAAATTGGCCTTGTGCCATGAGTACATCGACCTGATCGTCGGAAACTCCTTCGGTCTGAATACCGGAAAATTGGCCTTGTGCCATGAGTACATCGACCTGATCGTCGGAAACTCCTTCGGTCTGAATACCGGAAAATTGGCCTTGTGCCATGAGTACATCGACCTGATCGTCGGAAACTCCTTCGGTCTGAATACCGGGAAATCATAAGTACATATTATCTATAGCCGTCAAAACGTAGATAATACACTCGCATGGAAGATTATCCATAACCGGGTTGTAGGTTGTTAAATGAATAACCGACCGAAGAGAAAGGCATCTGGGTACCAGACTAGGTATGCAAAAGATGACCAATCAACAGGGGATAAAGCTGCTAACTCGGAGCAAGTATCCAAAAAGAAGGGGAAGACCCAATGGGGACAATACTGCTTGATCAAAGCAAGTATCCAAAGGGGAAAGAATATCAATATCACAAACCGGATACTGATAACTGCAAAGAGGGGATTACATCTACCGGTTAGTAGGTAGAAAACCACGGAAAAGTAACCAGTCATCGATAGGATGAGCACAAAGGGTTAACTCCATCAAGGGGAGAACGTGGGATTTTACAACTACCAGCTAGTAGGTAGAAAACCACAAAGATAGGACTTACAACTACCGGGTTGTAGGTAGAGGCCACAAATTCCGCTGAGGATGAAATGAATGAGTGCCGGTTAGTGAGCCACTATTCATTCATGCCCCAGGGCAGCACAAGAGACAGTCAACAAGAAACCAATTTAGGATCGATCCAAAAAGGCAGACTGAATCAAGACTCATCCTAATGAGGAAAGAACTCAATAGGGAAAACCCATCCCATTAGGGAGGGAACGGAAGCAACCGTCATCCACGAGGATGTATCTCAGTGGGGAAATGGCAGGAAAAGATTGACACTTTCTGCTTAAGGGGTAGACTCTACATGGAGAGATCAGACACACCCATATCTGCTTAAGGAAAAAGACCCAAGCTGGCAAGACACTAACAATTGGGGAGTAACACTACTGGGGATACCCACTCGACTGAGGAATCACTTGTTGGGAAAAACATCAACCTTTCAATCATGCTGCTGAACCCAATTCTGAAACCGATCCAATGGCGCGATGCTAAACTCTTTCCAACAAACCGAGCTCGGCTGGTCACCACGGCCTAGGGCTAATGGATATGTTTGCAATGTTGATGCATGAGTTTTTTTTTGTTTTACACAATGCCCCATGATTATGGAAATGCTATGCACTAATGATGCGATATGCTATGCTTATCTAAATGCTGAATGCATAAACACACGTCTCCTTCAGAGACAACACCGGGGAACTCCAGGAACTGTGCTGGGGATCCTATAACCATGTCAACTTCCATTCTGCTGGGGAAAGACAAACTTTTGCTGGGGAAGAACCATCAACACAACCTCTGCTGGGAAGACAACTTCAGACTTGGAAAACAATCACAACTCCGCTGGGGATGCCGATATCAGTCTACTACAGAAACCCGTCCAATCCACTGGTAGGATGAACTCTGCTGGAGAAATAAATGCTACTCCATTAGGGACGACCCAACCAATCCATATGTAAGAGAATCACTGCTGGAGATGTATTTCATGAGACCCGCTCCACTCGGGGAACTTGCTGAGGAAAACCACACCATTCTGCTAAGGAGAACAATCCTTGTGGAGAGAACAACCATAGTGGCAAGAGTAACAACTCTGTCGAGGATGATAGCACGTCATATCATACTGGAGATGAATTCCCACAAACCTGCTTGGGATAAGCACTCACAGCCATACTGGAGGTAACAGCATCACAAAACCAATTGTTGGGGAACACACCTACAGTCTACTGATAAACTCCACTAGGGGACTCCCGGGGAAAATAGTTGCCAGGCGCTCGGCGGGGATTCTCAACTGGGGAAATCTGCAAGCACAGGCCTGCTGGGGAGAAGCAATCCTTAGATCTGTTGGGGAAAGAAGGTACTGTCCATAGGTATCTCTGCAGGGGAAAATAATTCTGATAGCTTCAGTACTGGCTTGGGCTGGGGACGTCCTCCACCCTGAGAAACATCCTGCCCCTGCCCCTGCTGGGGGACGTGATAACCTTCAGGCTTGCTGAGGAGACAACGATCTCGAATCTGCCAGGGAGATCACACTCTCAATCCTCTGGGGAGATACAGCTTGTTTGACAGGGATGTCGGTCGCCTCGTCGAACACTGGTATCCATCATCCACCCATAGTGTTGACCTTTCCACTTTTAAGAACTCCCAGACTCTTCTGGACTTTTCTGCTCCATCATCTTGTATTCCAAATCTCGTCCGTACTTCACGGAGATTGAACTCCTGGTATTCATACAAACTTTCCAACCATCAGACTTTGAAGAGTCTTCTTGATTAATTTTCCAGGACCGTCGTCGTAATCCTTCACTGCTTTTTCACCGTTCAACTATCCCTTGCCCCTGATTCGGCTCTGCAGGGATCGTTAGATAAAAGAACGTGCCCCAGGTATGCCCCATGATAAGGCTCGAACATCACTCTACTGGGGATGCCCCACGATAGGGCTAATAGGGACTTGGAGGGAGAAATGTTGCACTACTGGGACATGAAGATGAACATCTTCAAACAACACTGCGTCGGGCAACTTCATTGAGGAGAGACCATACGAGGTTCTGTAGGACAAAGATACAGTCATGCTCGAGATACGAACAATTGTCTTACCTGTTGGTAATCATACCACCCCCGGGAGAGCACTGTGGGTCTCCTAAGTATCCTTCCATCATTGTGAACGTTCACTTTGTTTAAGAACAATTTTTTTGAAAAATTTGTTTACTTTGAAAACAATGATACTTTATCAATTAAAACATTTGTTGAGTCGAAACAAATAAGAGTGCAAATAATTGGATAAAAGCTCAAATTGATGTGATGGAATGGTAGTCTGCAAAGGGCGAGACTCCATGGATCTGCACAAGTTTGAAATCGGTGATATATATTGGAGAGGGCTACATTGAGCATAATGACCTTTCCTCTACCATTCTGAATTTTCGATGTATTCAGAGCTTCAGTCGATGACGAATCGAGAATCCCTGACGGATGACAGATATAGAGCACAGTTTTGTCAAGATGCAGTTACTTGCCAAATCCCTAATTTTTGCCTAGATTGCCCCAGTGTGAGGTGTTCAATCTAGCGGGATGCACATTCTTTTTTCAATGTCTCTAACTTTTGCCTGGATCGCCCTTTCGGGTTTTCAATCCACCGAGACGCTCCTTTTGCTTAAGTCGCCCTTTGGGGTGTTCGACTTAGCGAGCTTTTACTTTTCTCTTTTGTTTTAGGCGAAGTATTTCTTGACTGCACCAGGATTCACAGGACGAGTGAACTTCTTCATCTATTGTAGTAAGTGTCAGAACACTGCTTGAAGAGGCTCTTTTGACAACATATGGACATTCATAGCTTGGGGGTTCACTTGCCCCTGGAATCGGGCGCGAAAGACAAGACCTTCTTGAACACAGGGTCACCTTCTCGGAACACACGAGGCTTGACCTTCTTGTTGAATGCTTTTTTACTCTCTGCTGATATGACTGTCCATGACACATGGCAGTTGATCTCTTCTTTTCGATCGAATTCAGCATCAGCCAACTTGGGACTTTGAGAGTGCTATTTCTCCTTTGTTTTTTTTCTTTCTTTTTCTTTCTTTTGATTTCTTTTGATTTTGATTGGTTTCTTTTTTCGATTTTGCACCCTCCTCTTTCTCTTTTTTCTCTCTTTTTTTTGATAATGCCCCAGTTGGCTGTTCTGCTGATTCTCGAGATGCAGCTGAGTGATCTTCTTCTCTTGCTCAAGAAGTCGGGAAATCTCGTCAGGAATCCCTTTCAACATCATCTTCTTCCGCTTCGAATACAGGGAATTCAAAATTGGGAGATGACGTCCGATCATTATGTTCAATGGGTTTGAGAAGCAACCTGCATAAAGATTTAGAGATGAAAAGCTTTTTGAAAAACAAACAAGGCAATCGTTATGCAGATGAAAAGATTGCTTTTATTCTTGTTTTTAAAGGTTTTTTGTGATCACCAATTTCATGCAAAAAGCGAAAAGGGAAAACAATTGGAAAAACAAATGTTTAACATGAATTATTTGAATGAAAATATCATTGCACAAAATGTTGCCAACAATGTCATCACTTCTCCTTTTGGCATGGGAGAAGGGTTTTTAAACAAAGTGATTGTTACAAGGACTTATGAACAACTGTAGGAAAGCCCACAGTGACCCAATTGTGATAGATCCCACCGGGGATGACAACTGTCAGTATCTCTTGCATTAGCAGCTTCTGTTTCTGAATAATCCTTCTGAAGAAAAAGTCGGCGCCAGCCCAGGACTTGTTATCTTCAAGCTTGATTAACACGGGGACCCAAGTCTTCAAAGTTCAGGATACCTGACCTCACGAGGTCTTGAATCTTCATCTTCAGTTGGAAACAACTATCCACATCATGACCAGGAGCATCCGAGTGATACACACAATGTTGTTCAGGCCTATACCACCACCGAGGGTTGACGGGTATGGGTGGCGGGTCTCTGGGAGTAATCAAGTTCCGCTCTATCAACGAGGGACAGAGCTCGGCGTAGGACATGGGGATTGGATCAAAATGATCTTCTTCCTCTCATTACTCGTACTGGCTTGATTACCATTGTGAGGCTGGGAAGCCTGCTGCTGAGGACGATGTTGTTGATGCCGATATTGCTGAGTTAACCTTCTCTGCTGTTGTTGAGGTTGAGTTGCTGGAATAGTCACACCAACAGCCTGACGATACTGTCCTCTGTTCACACTCCTCCGTCGGTGCACAGCATTTGTTTCAATCTCTCCCCTTTCGGGTGCCCCAGAGTATAGCTTCTTAGAACTGGAAGAACTTTGAAGAGCCAGGATGGCGAACCGGAGCGCGGGTTGCTCTGACATTAACAGTCTCTGCAGCAAGAGGCTGTTCACTGATTCTGATCCCCTTCAATTCATCTCCCACGACATGATCATTGACGAGAATAGTGACAGCAGCATTCTCATGAACGGGTACACCCACTGGTGAAGCACGGTGGACTGGTGGAATCATGGCTTCCAGTCTCTGGGCTAAGGCACGCAGCTCCTCTTGCCCCTGAACAACTCCTTGCATCGTTGTCATGAACTGGGCCATGTTTGCCCTCATCTCGGCCAATTCTGCTTGAACCTGATCCATAATCCTCTGATGATTGAGTCTGGTTGAGTAGCGGTGTGGACGACAATCAGCAATCCTGTCTCAGTCAAAGTGAGAACTCTCTCCCAAACATGTCTGCAATGCAAGGATGTTATGTGCATGACATGCATGATGCGGATGCTATTTTAATATGAATGATCCTGATAAAGGATATGCGTATGCGAGTTAACTTTTTTTTCATGCATTACTATTTTTTTGGGAAAATAAACATGCTATGATGCATACGATGCAAACATGACTGGTCAGGCTGTGCATCTCAAGGCACAGGGTCAAAGCTTCGGCTTGAATTCTGAACCACAACTCATCTGAAACCCAAAGTCATCTGAGGAACTAGCATCTGAACCCATTCTGAAGAACTGAGTCACCATCTGAGCGAGTACCCTCAAATTCAGCCCAGGGATCCGAAATAAACGGAACCCTCTGATCAAAACCAGGGTCAAACCTCCGGCGTCCAGAAATATAACTCGTAGTCACCATCAGTACCAGGAGTCACCAACTGTACCTGTTAAAATGATCAATCCCGCCCCGCTCACGGGTGTCATCTAGGCCAGGGTAAGGTCGAGAGAAACGCAGCATAAATAACCTTTCGCAGAGTATCATCCTGTGCACACCCGATGTATGCACCGATAATATCCCACCAGGGTCTGAACTGCTCGTGATATCAATGTTCCGCTAAGTGGCGCCATACCACCCGCTTCCCATGAATCACTCTATTCCTAGGTTTCCTAGATTTCACTCATAGCCTGGGTATTGGGCCTTTTACCTCGAGTAACTCCCACCCCCAAACAGAGAAACAGACAACCAGCCAGGTGAACAATGAATGTGAATGCAAACATAATTACAAACATAAATGCAAACAATAGACAATGAATGCAAACAGTAAATAATGAATGCAATAAATAAACACAGCACAAAGCAACCAAACCCTAACCTAGAGAGCGCTAGGAGAGACTCGCTTAGGGAAGATGGACCAGCACAGGTCAACTTCTCTATATCCCCAGCAGAGTCGCCAGCTGTCGCATCGCGCGAAAAACCGGCGGGAAAAGAAAGAAACAACAGAGCCGCCACCGTGCGTTATTTATCCCAAAAGAGGGAAAGGAAACGCTCAGAGTAAACCTAGAAAAGAACATGGTCTCGCGACCAAAAAGAATGGGTTCGGGAGTCGGTTATGCGAAGGGAAGGTATTAGCACCCCTACGCATCCGTAGTACTCTACGGGATCCACGCACAAAAGGAAGGATAAATTGGTTGCTAAACACTGCTCAAATACTCACACACACTGGCTGAAAGAGACACAAGAAACTGACTGAAACTGACTCGGCAGGATGTCGCATCCTGGGCCTACTTAGTCTATCAGGCATAGACATCAGAGTCGAAGTAGTTCGGACTGGGGAAACGACACATGCTCGCTAGGACATCGCATCCTACGCATACGTATCTTCTCGGACGAGAGAAGAATCAGAGCATTCGTAGCTCGGCTGACACGCACACAGACAAACAAGACACAGGCAAACGTGGAGCCCGACTGCCAATCACTGGACTTATGTCAGCATCCGAACCTAAAACACACGCAAAGAGGCAAACATGGAGCCCAAATGCCAATCACTGGACTTACATCAGCATCCGAACCAAACACACGCACACTGGAACCCAAATGCCACTCGATGGACTTACATCAGCTTCCAAGCACACAACAACACAACAAGTTAATAGGGAGTCGGGGACTCGAGCCTATAACTGTCAAATAACACACTCAAAAGAAAAAGGGTGCCCGGAGAGATCAGCTCAATCTCCTGCCTACATACTTCATCTGGTATGAAGATCAGGGCGATGTAGTTCCCCTACAGAGGGATAAAGGACTAGCCTAACCAGATAACAGAGGGAGACACAACTAGGGAGACTACGACTCGAGCCTAGATGTTATCATGCAAATCATCCCTAAGTTAAGGTTTCTAGCTAACTGGCACAGGGAGCCAACCTATCCTAGTCATGACTTGCACAGGAAGCAAGCCACGCACACACTTAACTTGCACAGGAAGCAAGCCAAGCAAAACCTAACTTGCACAGGAAGCAAGTCTAAACTAAACCTAACTTGCACAGGAAGCAAGTCAAACAATCCTAACTTGCACAGGAAGCAAGTCAAACAATCCTAACTTGCACAGGAAGCAAGTCAAACAATCCTAACTTGCACAGGAAGCAAGTCAAACAATCCTAACTTGCACAGGAAGCAAGTCAAACAATCCTAACTTGCACAGGAAGCAAGTCAAATAATCCTACAAGCACAGATAGCACACACTATACACAAGCAAGTGGCTCAAACAAGGGTTAGGTTTTAGTCGAGGGGTCATATCAACCTCAACAAACAAACCTCTGGAACTGGGTGAATGTTGCTCTTAACCTTGCCATTGAGAGACTAAGGTGAAGCAGATGAAAGGTGAGTGAAGATAAGACTTCACAGCTCTTATCCCTGGCCTGGGAGAGCTCAAGACAAGAATGTGTGGGTTTAGAAAGTGGGAACCCTTCTACACATTTGATACTGACTCAACTGTACAATTGTACAAGATCTTGGGTTTTTATCTGTAATGCATCAACACAGTGGTGTGAGCAAAACAGAAGACACACTGAATAGCAGGGGATAGGTTGCTTATCCCTTGGTTCTGCCAATTGCCTCTTCACTTAGGAGGTCTTTGACTCTATGCAAGGACAAAATTAAACATCCACAAACATTGCCTCTTAAGGAGGACTTCAGACAGTTGCCTGGCCAAGTAACAGACCAGGTCTTCCAGACTTCATGAAGATTAGAAATATACCTCAATGCAAATTGCTTATACAAGCAAAGCAAAGCAAACGTTCACAAGGAACTAAGCAACTAAAAGCACCTGAAATAGTCAAGCAGATGTTAGTATGCAAGTCAAAGTTAAATCAAAATGAAACAGATATCAACCAGTCAACACAAGCAAGTGAAATGTGCAAGGCACAAGGCTTAAGGCATGTGAGCCAAGCCACCTACAAAACAAAACATGTTAGTCAATGATATTTAAGCAAGCTCAATCAAAAAGAAATGGTCTCATTGGTCATTTGTTGGTCAACCTGAAAACATGAGCTCAAAGGTGAGTAACAGGACCACTAGGGCAAGCCTAGGGTCAGAAATGAATGAGAAAGTCAAAACAGCAAAGGGCAAGCATCCAAAATCATGTTCAAACCATTAAGAAACACAACCAATTGGGTTCACATTCATATCAATCATCATCATCATTTCATGAACAAATTAGGTCAAGGTATAGCAAACAGAAGCTCATAGAAGCCAACAGAAAGACTTGCATCAAAACCAATCTCAAACATTTCCAAAAATCACCAATAAATCATTATCAATCACAACCCACAGCAAGATAAGCATGTCAAATTTCATCTCATTTGGACAAGTGGAAGGCAGTCAATGAAAATCAGAAAGTCAAAGCAATTTTGAACATGCTCAAAGAAGTCAACCATACATGCATCAACTTAGAAAATTCATAAATCAGAGATGGCATATGATAAATGAATGGGACTAAAACCATGGAAAAGATGAGGATGTCTAGTTATCTCATGTAAAATTTCATGTCCATCTAATAAAGTATGAGAATTTCACAATTGAAATGGGAACATGTGTCACACAAGGTCAACATTTTGGTCAACAGGGGAGAAAATCTCAAACAATTAGGAAATGCCACAAATAATTCCTAAAAAAAATTCACATGTAAACTAGACATACAAGAGTAGGTTCATGCAAAAAATCAGATCAATTGGAGGTCAAGAAGCATGGTAATGAAAATCATGAAGTTGGACATCAATGGTGTGACACAAATTGTCACACCCTAATTCAAAAAATCATAACTCACAAACCACAAATGATAAATTCACAAACTCTACACCAAAATCACCATGAGTGTGTCTAGTTTAAGCACAAAACATTTGGGGGCCATTGGATAAAGTATCACCATTTCACAAATGTTTTGGCAAAGTGTACAGAAATTGGTCACATGTCACAAACCCTAGTGCCAAACAAAAACCAATGATCAAAAAAATCTGGAAAAATAATGATAAAAAAGTAGAGATCATGATGAACACAACACAAAAAATCCCATTCAAATTGGATTAAATTGAAGCATTTATGATTTTTGGAAGATTGGATATCAAAGTGAAATGAAATGAAGAAATTAATTGAATTAATAAAGCAAGAATGGCAGTTTGGTAATTCCATGATTCACTAAATTAAACACGGTCGTTTTGGCCAGGTAATGAAATGTTTCTATTGGTTGGTGAAATGAAACCATGCATACACGTGAAAGGAGCAGAAAAATCTGGGAAAATATAATTGGGAATTAGGGTTCATGTTCATCCCTCTCAAAAATCATGATTTCACAAACTTGCCCAAAAATCAAAATTGAATATATGGAAATGATCAGCATGGCAAGGTCAACAAGAATCCATCATCATTTTCCATTAAAACAACAGACAAGTCAAGAATCGAGCAAAAACAAAACTTGACATCAAACTTCAAAGCAATATATCTTCATGAATAAGCAACCATTTCAAAAAGTGAAAGCATCATGACAATCAACATAGAAAGACCTTTTGAAAGCATGTGGTAATTTGAAAAATCATGGAGATCGAATCCATACCTATCTTGAAGGACAGTTGTGTACAGATGCTCTTTGATGGTTTTGAAGTGAAACAGTTGTCCTAGAGCCCTCCTGATGATGAATGGTGAAGGTTTTGTGACTTGTGGATGCTTCAACCTTGGATTGCCATGGATGAATGTTCTTTCAAAGCAGTAGTGGAAAAGGGATTTTCAGGTGGAAAATGATGATTGCCACAGGTCCATAATGTTGCTTTAATGATGTTTCAAACCAAGCAAATTTGGTCCTTTGGAGGTTTTGGACAGGAAGTTGAAAAAATGCAAAAGTGAAGTTTGAGAGAAATGAGTGATTTCCACTGTGTGTTTTGTGGCTGCAATTGGCTTACAATGTTGGAATGGTGGTGAAACATCAATGCCATGCTCATCTCATTGAGAATTTTGGACAGAAAATGAGAAAGTGTCAAAATGTGATTTTTGAGTGAATGAGAGCCAAGGTTTGTCTACTGTCCTATGTGTGTGAAAGTTTGCTGTCATGGTTGCTTTGTGGTGGGAGAGCAAGGGCCAGGCTAGGTTTTTGGAAGTTCTCTTGGACAGGTTTTTGGAAAGAGTGATTCTTTGAGAGGAATAGCCAAGGGTTTGTGGTTTGTGTTAGGTGGTGCTAGGTTTCATCTTTGATAGCACATGATGAAGGGAAAAGCCAAGGCCTGGTTTTGTTTCATTGAGTTGTGACAGACTTCTCTTTGAAATGCAACAAGTGAAGTGTGTGTGGATGTGAAGTTGGTTGGTATTGTGGGCTAGCAGGGTTTGAAGAAGCAATGCAGGGCTCAGGTTTTGTTGGAAGTTTAGACAGGTTTTTGGAAATGCAAGGCAAGGTGAGATTTTTAGTGAGAATCTCCAATGAGAGCAAGTGAGGATTTTTGTATGAGTGAGAGAACCAATGAAGTTCTACCGGTTTGGCTGTCAGTTATGTTTCCATAAGATGAAAGGATCATCAAGGTACAGTGCAAGGCTTGGTCATTTTAATGTTTGGACAGAAAAATTTGGAATCAAATAGCAAAGTGAGGGCAGTTGTAGGATGAGGGAGTTAAACAAGGCTTTGTTGCTGGTCTGCTATGTGATGTTTGATGCCATTGTGCTTTGGACAGAGAAAATCAAAATGCCAATAGCAGGGTTCCTTTTCTTTTGGATCTCAGCAGAATGAATTTCAAAAAAAAGCCAATGTATTTTGATGGAATTTTGCTATCCTTGCCAAATGAGAGAGAGTCAGCCTTTTAGCATGAGTGAGTTGGTTTTTCTGCTGTGCTGTTGGCTGCAGTATTTGTGTTCAAAATGACAGAAAAAAATATGATGATCAAGGCTGCTATGGTCATGGCACAAAGCATGGTTTGGAAGTATGGATGAAATGTACTTTCGCCCATTCTTAAGCAACTAGGACATGGCCTCTTGTTTTGCTGTTGGTTAGGCTGCTAATCAGGTCTCAAACTGACAGAAAATGATCAGTATAAACTCTGTTTGAAGGTACCAAGGCATGGTTCAAATGCAAGTATGGATAGCATGGTGAAATTGTACTTTTGCCACATTTCAAACAAGTTAAAGAATGGCTTCATGTACTGCATAATTGAGCTTGCAAACATGTTTTAAATGACATTTCTGAGCTGTTCCAATTGGCCAAATGTTAAAAAAATGTTTATATCAAAAAGTCAAACATTGGTCAAACTTGCATTTAAATGAGATAGGTCAAAAAATGCCATTTTGATTGGTGAAGTTTTGGCTCATGAAATTTATATTTTTGGAAAGAGGGGATCAAATGTGACTTGTAGGAAAAAACCCCACCAAAATTGGCCAAATGGTTTGAGAGATATGGCCCTTTGAAGTTCAAGATTTTCTGAAATCGATTCGATCATAACTTGCCAACCACACATGGGAATTGAGAGTTCTTGGACTTTTTGGAAATGGGAGAACAAGATCTTCAACTTTCATGTTGGGCAAAAATTCATTTGAGGCTTGTATCATGATGTAAGTTTGAGGATCAAGACTTTCCATTTATGGCAGGTTTCAGTTACAGGTCCAGTTTCCATTTTTGGAAATTTTTGATCTGGCTTCAAATTCTTCCATGATGGTGTTTGACATGATATATGAGGCCTATTTGGACATGAATAAACTCTCTCAGACCAAATCCAATCATCAAATCACTGATTAAATGGACAGTTGACCAACAGTTGACTTTTAGGGTTTCTGCCTGACTGAACCTCTTCTGGTGAACTCCAAACCCTAATTCCTTGAGAACCTGACTTCAAATGATGTATCAAGACATATGAACTCTTGATTATTGATCATGGTGCCCAAATTCCATAAGAATGGCCACCATCCACTGCTTTGCCTGACTGTCGACTGTCTTTGACTTTCTAGGGTTTTTGACTGTCTGTGTATGAACTGATGACTTCTGAGCCTTCAACCCTTGACTTGAACACTTCAAATGAACCTCCAAGTCATGTGAACTTGTTGGACAAACCCTAGGGCCTTGGCTCAATGAGAAATGCACCTGCTTGCTTGGTTGACTGATCTCCTGACCAGTTTGACCTAATTTCTTGATTGGCTTGCACCTGAGGCAAAAGAGGCAATGCTATGCTATGCAATGGACCATGATATGCTATGACCTAGTATGAGAATGTATGTACAATGATGGGTGCAAATTTGAGGTGCTACACCTTCGGACAGGTACATTTCTGAATGGTAGTCTAGTATACGGCTACTCCCTCACTCAGATGCTACCTTCGGACAGGTACATTTCTGAATGGTAGTCTAGTATACGGCTACTCCCTCACTCAGATGCTACCTTCGGATAGGTACATTTATGAATGGTAGTCTAGTATACGGCTACTCCCTTACTCAGATGCTACCTTCGGACAGGTACATTTCTGAATGGTAGTCTAGTATACGACTACTCCCTTTAATGCAGATTCAGCCTAACAGACGGCTCATTCTGTTACTCAGATTCTACCTTCGGACAGGTACATTTCTGAATGGTAGTCTAGTATACGACTACTCCCTTTTCAGCGGATTCAGCCTAACGGACGGCTCATTCTGCAACTCAGAGACGATCTGGCGTACGATCCATTCTGATCTTTCATCCCCATCAAAGTCATCCGCCTAACGAACAGCTCACTCTGGTACTCAGATATGATCTAGCGTATGATCCATTCTGATCCCTTATCCCCAGCAGTATATAGCATACTCTGACTCCCCAGCGAAGTCGACAGCATAATGGATGACTCACTATATGGTCTAGTGTATGACCCGGTGTGACACCCATGTCTCCAGATATCGTCTAACGTACGACGCAATCTGGAAATCTCCTCATCAAGCTACCTGGATGGCATCTTTAAGCCCATCTCCGTCAAGACTAATTGACAAGCGCAAATTTTCGGGGCATTCTAGTGTTCAATAATCTTCCACCTCCAGACCACGAATGGTGCACATACCATTCTACTCTCTCGGTTCAAGAATATTGAACAGGGGCAGCTGTCATACCCCAAAATTTGCCCGTTGATATTACAAGGCATCTTTCAAGGCGTTCCGACTTGTTCTGCAAGGCACTGACATCAAATGGGCAAAAGCCCAGCTCACAACAGGGCCAGTTCAAAAGTGGCCCAAACTAGCTTGCTCGCTAGGCGAGCAATTCCTTCGCCTATCGAACAGTTCGTCATGACACTCGCCCAGCGAAGCATCAGGTCCAGAAAAAAGCCCAGAATAGTTTGCTCGCTAGGCGAGCAATTCCTTCGCCTAGCGAAGCTTGCGAAAATCTGAAGTTTTGGACCTCATTTTAAGCCCAATTAGGTCACCACCACTGCTACTATAAATACCAGCTCCTCTGCCACGAAACACACACAGACGAAGACGGACGGAAAAGGACGGGAACCCTAGCACTGAAACCCTGCGGATCCAAAGAGTTTGGAAGACGGAAACCCTGAAGGCCGCTCACCCGCGCCGAAACTCCTGCCGCCCAACTCAATCCGGTCTCCAAACAGTCAATCCCTCTCAATCTTGCAATTGCACACAGGTTTGCGTATCACCGCTGTTTTACGTTTCCAATTGATATTCCTTACCTACATGATGCATTCCGATTAAAGTTTGATGTAGTCTAATTTCGTATGTGAATCTAAGTATGAACATCCTGTATATTTCTATATGCTATGCCTGTGATCGAATGCCATAATAGTACAGGTTGTCGGAAGTCATGCTGCTGCCAAGCTCCAAATCTGTGGCCGCTCGCTAGCTCATCGCTAAGCGAGCCTGCAGCGAGCCTTCGCTGAGCCTTCGCTAGGCGAAGCAGAGGCGAACAGGACAGTGACTGCTTTGTCCCTTTGCTGTTCTATTTTATGTGTATTTAATTATGATTTTGCATCGTTTGGCTTGAACTCATAAACTGTTATGTGCATTTTATGGTAATAGCCAAATCATATTTTATCCTAATACTCTAACCCGTGCGTTGAATGGTGTAAAAGCTTTCATATCCCCAATGAAGTGGCCGGCTAGGTACTCCACTTTACGTGTGGGAGACCTTCGTGGAGATGGATTCCAAATTACTTCACTTAAATGTGAAGATTCATATTGATTGCCTAATTAATTTTAATGTATTAATTCTTAATGTATTGATTTTAATGTATTGATTTTAATGCGGAATCATCCCAATCACCTAATTAACTTTAAAATATGGATTTTAAATAAATGATATCGGACCTCTCTTTATTACCCCACGATTACGGTAATACGGTCATGTCCCGCGAATGTGGGGATACACTTAGCAATGGCCCTTCGATTAAATCATCATAAAATAAATCATGGTCCCTCGGATGTTGCCTTCGAAAATATGATTTTGTCCCTCGATGACCCTTCGGTGTAGCCTACGGTTAAATGATGATAGTCCCTTCGAATGCTAAGGTATCCTCACAACTGTTGCCGTCAATGACCAATCGATGATCCTACGATGACCCTTTAACATCCAAAGGATAAACTACTTACTTCTCGATAGTAAGGACAGTTTTACCCTCATAAGGATAGGAAATGCCCGGAAAGACCTCGGACAGGTATAACCTTAATTGCTCATTCATAACCTAAAAAATACTTTTCACACCTCACACCTTTCAAACATCCTTTTGGAAAATCACCACTTAGCATACATCCGTACTAGGATCATTGCCGAGTTATATTTCTCTAAACTACTTTCAAAACACTAAACGAGATAACCACTTTGTATACATTCATGCAAGAATCATTACAAAGTTAAATTCTCCCTGTTCAAAACATCCTTCACACATTTCTCAACCACCTTTTTCAAACTAGAAAACATAAATGATTGAGCAATTAAGAGCCCATGGATAACCATGGATATAAAGGGTGCTAATACCTTCCCTTTGTATAAAGTACCTCCCGAACCTAAGAATCTAAATTAAGGTCTTTCCTGTTCTTTTCCACCTTTCCTTATGGGATAAAAGAAAAGTCGGTGGCGACTCTTGCTAACCGCGACATTGCGATTAAAAAACAAAAAGTCCAGTTCACCGTATGACAGCTAGGATGAGTCAATTAGGGTTCTAAAGGTCTGGTTAATGCTTTGATGACACCACGCAGACGCCAAATTTTTCCTCAAGTAAACATGAGGAACATCAGGACATTCAAAGTGTCACATTAACCGTAACCATCATTTTAACCATTCCAGTATACGCCGGATAGTCGCGATGATCTCTTGCTACTTACCTAAGGTACACTAGATCCGGGTGTAGGATCTTTCACTCAAGCATAGGATACCCAAACAATCCCTTAACAGTAAATCAGACGAAGGAACAATTCGAAAACATAAATGACCTTATTTTTTTTTTTATTTATATATTTTTTTTAAGGTAACCTCTCTTTTTAAGTCCCCAGTGGAGTCGCCAGTTCTGTTATACGGTGAACTGACTTTTGTGTTTTGCTTTGAAAAGCAATGTCGTGGATAGCAAGAGTCGCCACCGACTTTTCTTTTATCCAATAAGGAAAGGCGGAAAAGAACAGGAAAGACCTTGATTAGATTTTGGGTTCGAGAGGTACATTATACAAAGGGAAGGTGTTAGCACCCTTTGTATCCATGGTTATCCATGGGCTCTTAATTGCTTAACTCACTTACGTTTTCCTTGTTTGAGAAAGTGTTTGAGGAATGTGGTGTGTTTAGAAAATATTTTGAAAGGAGAGTTTAACTTTGTAATGATTCTTGTACGAATGTATACAAAGTGTTTATCTCGTTTGATTTTGAAAGATGTTTAGAAAAATATAACTCGGCGGTGATTCTGGTGCGAATGTATACCAAGTGGTGATTTTCTAAAAGATGTTTTGAGAGGTGTGAAAAGTATTTTAAGTTGTGAGCAAGCATTTAAGAGTTATACCTAACCAAGGTCTTTATAGGTATTTCCTATCCTTAGGAGGGTAAAACTGTCCTTACTATTGAGAAGTAAGTAGTCTTATCCTTTGGATGTAAAGGGACATCGTGGGGGCGTCGATTGGTCATTGAAGGCAACATTTGTAAGGGTACCTTAGCGTTCGAAGGGACGATCATCATTTAATCGTAGGCTACAACGAAGGGTCATCGAGGGACAAAGTCATATATTCGAAGGCAACATTCGAGGGACAAGGAATTGTGACTTATCCGTTTAGGGACGATGATGATTTAATCGAAAGGGTCTTTGCTAAGGGCATCCCCACATTCACGGGACATGACCGTAATATCGTAAGGCAACAAAAAGAGGTATAAGATCACGTATTCGAAGGCAATGTAATTAGTAAAGTAATCAAAATGAATCTTCACAAGGGTATCCCACAAATAAAGTGGAATACCTAGCAAACTGTCTCTTCAGGAGTATGTGAACCCTCACAAAAATTCAACAAACGGATTTGAATACCAAGCTAGGGTGTAACCAAGAGTTGCACCAAACAAAAGAATCACAGCAATAAGTGTCAGGAAAACAGCGTGTAGATGCAATAGAAAACATGTCAATCAAGTACAGAACAGATTAGAATGCAAACGAAGAAACAAATACTGTCATGTTCGCTACTGCCTCGCCTAGCGAAGGCTTAGCGAACCCTCGCTACATGTTCGCTCAGCGAAGTGCTAGCGAACGGTTGCGGGTTCTGGGTTCTTCTTTGATGACAGTGCGATTTCAGGAACCCCAAACCCTATGGCATCCATTACAGAAATTTCATGGTTAAACATTCAAGATATCGTGTTACACATGCATGCATACTTAAACCCATATGCAAAACCTAATGATATATTTAGAAATTCAATCATAATGCCTCATGTATTTGAAGATGTCAAATTAGGAGTATAAAATAGTGGGGGTGTGGCAAACCTGTTTGCAATTGCAATTGCACCGTTGGACTTGCAGATCTCTCTTATGGTTTGTACTAGATTGAGTGGGGCGGAGGTAACCTTTGTGCAGATGAGTTTCCTTCGGGGTATCCGGGGGTTACTCTGAATTCTCTTCGGTAGCCTCCGGGGTTTTTCCGGTTGCCTCTGTTAGGGTTTGCCTGTTCCCTCTCTGTCCTCCGTCTGTCTATGTCTGTCCCTCTCCTCGAATGAAGCTCTGGTATTTATAATAATTGTCTTGGTGGGCTCAGAATTAGGCCCAAAATTTTCTGGTATTTCGTGAGCTCGCTAGGCGAGTGAGGTAGCGAAGGGTTCGCTAGGCGAGCGGCTAGCGAAGTATTCCAGTAGCTAATTCATCAAAACTCGCTGGAGCGAGGAATGACGCGTAGGCTTCGCCTAGCGAAGGGTTTGCTCGCCTAGCGAGCATGCCAGTTTAGGTCATCTTCTGGATTTGGTAACCTGTGCGCTGGACCCTTGTTCCTTTAACATTAATGTCTTGAAAATGGATTAGAATGTCTTGAAAAATGTCCTGAAAACTTAACGGGCAAATTTTGGGGTATGACAAACCCACAAAGTGTCTTGGATGATATTCAAGCTTCTTGGATCTAATTCTGATTGACATGATGAAATGCAGTATGAAATGTTAAATGACCTAAAAATGAATGCATGAATGAGGGGGGGGGGGCAAATTTGAGGTGCTACATGCATCCACTTTGAAATTTGTATCACGAAATACGAGGTTTTGATCCCTCATTTTTATGTTGGTACGTAGGCACAAGTCTGAAGGTCTTATCAAACACAAAAATATAATTAATGAATTCTTTTCTCATCCCTCCATTCTATTTGCTTGCTAACATCATTTGCACAAAAACACATATGCACACAAGAAAGGGCTCCCTAGGAGTACCTAGGACACTTTGGATGCTAACACATTCCCTCTGTGTAACCAACCCCCTTACCTGTAATTTCTGACATTTTATTACTTTTGATTTGAAAACTTCTTACTTTTGGGTTTTGTTCGTACTTTTCCCTTTCCCCTTGGAAACAATAAAAGCGCGGTGGTGACTCTGGTTTTATTGATGTCTATCTTATCCATAGCTTGATGATCATGAATTTACCGCTACATGGGGGTAAGGAGGATTCTAAGGTCTGATCCCAATGCTAATGCATATGATGAGATAGAATGAGAGATCTTAGGGTCAAAATTGGGGTCTTACACCAAGTGTTAGTGGTTAATGATCAATGGATACAACACAACACAAATAGAATCAAAAAGTAAAGCTCAAGTAAGTGAAGGTCTCATCTTTACATCAAGAGGTTCAAACATGACCAACTAAGGGAAATCTATCAACGCCTCAAAGTGTCAATAATGATCCATTGATCATTCATCAACATGTTTGAAGTGTTGAAGATTCAATCATCCTTGGGACCAATCACAAATGACTAAAAGATTGTCATCAACCAAGCAAAAATTCAATAATTATCACATTTTTAAAGACATTCACGGGGAACTTTTGTAATGGCCTTAATCGGGATAAAATAATCGGAAAGAAATAAACATAAATTAAATTGTAAGGATAATGTCACCAATAAGAAGCATGTGTCAAAAAATCAGAAACAAAAATTATTCGGATGGTAAAAGAAAATGAAAAAATAATGAAAAATAAATGTGAAAAATAAAAGAATAAATGATGGTGAGAACTGGTAACAAGGGTGCTCAACCCAAAACATAAAAAAGGGAGGCGTGAAACTTCAACCATTTCTCCTTCAACCATTTCCCCTATAGTAATATTACTAATATATGATTGCATTCATAAATATATAATATAAAATTTGTTGTAAAAATGGAAAAAGAAAAGAAAACATGAAAAAATGCATAAACAAGGCAAATAGAAATCAAACCATGGACACGGGGATTTCCATCAAATGCCTTAACCACTCGACCAACGGTCCCGTTGTGATATTTAGTGGCACCAAACCATATATAATATTTAACAACGAGCTAAAATGAAAGCCAAAACAAAAAAATCCAATAGTAGTATGTATGTACGAATCACAACATATTCTTTTACCCCTCTTAATGCAGCAAAACCATGTAAACAAATAAACACCTTGAAATCAAAACAAAAACAAACATAACCAAGACCAACACGTTCCAATAGTCGAGCATAAATTTTCGAATGGAATAAGAAGTTGATTGTGTTAAGGTTCTTGTTGCAAAAAAATGGTGGAAGAGTTATGTTGTTGCGAGCATAATAGCGTTGTTGCAGTGGCTATGCAAAGATGGATGAATTCCTGTAAAAATCATGGTGTTTGAAGATGGGGGTTTTCATGGAAGTTATGTGGTTGTTAGTGAGTGGTTAAGTGGAGTTCGTTGAATGGTGGCGGAGAGCAGCGCAGGGAGGTGTTCACGGAGGCTCACCGGAGTATTGTGATGGAGGGTGAAGCTTTTATGGTAGTATCAATTGTGGCTTGTAGAAAGTGTAAGGAGTATGTAAGAATGTCAAAAGTTTGGATCTTTTGTGCAGTTAGAGGCAGTTTAAACTGTGTAGACGATTTATGTGTGTGGTAATGGTCACATGAAGATGGTGGGTGGTTTATTATGTGGCATGGGTTTTGTCATGTCATGAATAATTAGAACATGTTATTATGAATAATACCAGGTAATTCAGCTGAAAGATGGCTTGCCAAAACCTTGTGGATTCAACGCTTGGACATGAGAAAAAAAGAGACAAGTGGCGCGGTATGTTTGGTTCCCCCTTGTCTTGTGTAATGCAACGGAATATATATTGTAATTTAGGGTTACACAAATGGACCATAATGCCATGTTGGATGCTACTATAAAAATAAAATAAAACAAAATAAATAAAATAAAATTGAAAATTTTAAAATAAACACAATAAAATCGAAACAACACTACAGTTAAATCTATTTATTTTTTATGAACATGTTGAGAAAAAGATAAAAATAAACTGACTCAAAATAAATAAAAATATGGTGCAAAAGTGCCCAAAAAATTAAACTAAACGCACCAAAATGATCAACCCGAAATAAACCTCTCGGAAAAATACAGCGTTTGATTAAATTTTGAAATAAAATTTGATCGGTAAAAAGACTCAGACTGATCAAAGTGCGACTGAAAAATTTGCCGAAAAATAAATCACTACGCCAAATAAGGGAAAAGAGGGCGCTTATTTTGGCCTATAACAGCGCTTTTAAGCGCCCTCTAATCTGGCGCTGGCATAGGTAAAGACAGCGCTTTGTTCTCCTGGAGAAAGCGCTGTCTAAAGTGGCCACATTATAGTGCGCTTTAAGAAAAAAGCACCCTCTGGAGTGGTCCATACAGGGACACCTTAGAGGGCGCTTTCTGGTAAAAGCGCCCTCTAAAGTTGTCAGTGTAAATTGTTTAGAGGGCGCTTTCAGGAAAAAGCGCCCTCTAAAGTTGTCATTGTAAAGTGTTTAGAGGGCGCTTTCAGGAAAAAGCGCCCTCTAAAGTTGTCAATGTAAAGTGTTTAGAGGGCGCTTTCAGGAAAAAGCGCCCTCTAAAGTTATCATTGTAAAGTGTTTAGAGGGCGCTTTCAGGAAAAAGCGCCCTCTAAAGTTGTCAATGTAAAGTGTTTAGAGGGCGCTTTCAGGAAAAAGCGCCCTCTAAAGTTGTCAATGTAAAGTGTTTAGAGGGCGCTTTCTGGACAAAGCGCTCTCTAAAGTGTTAGTTATTTTAAAAAAATTTGTTTGAAAACAGTGGATATATATTTATTTGGTAACCTGTTCGCATGCTGCAAAAGTGTAAAATTCATATTGATTTCATCCTTTAATCCAATGTTATACACCATTAATCCATTGATATATACAACATGAATCCATTTATATACAACATTAATCCTCCATATATACAACATTAATATATGATTCTTTGATCAACAATATACAACAACATATTCTCAAAGTACTACAATTAAGAGAATAAAACATAGCAACCAACACCCAGTGACCACTGTATCCAAAAGCTGTCTAGTAGTTCTAACCAATACTAAACAAAAACGCCCATCCACCCATGGTGGCAAACATGTTTTGTATATCCAAAAGCTGTCTAGTAGTTCTATCGCACATCCATACAAAATAAGGCTCAACCAAAACAACAGATGGCAGCATAAGTAGTCCCCTGCAAAAAGAACACGTCCAAATGCAAATAACACAGAACTGTCAAAAGGCGATTGAGCAACAAATAGTAAACAATGGCATAAAGTTAAATGACATAGCTAATATTACCTGAATTCCTGCATGGCTGTTAAGGTAAAAATCAAATTCCCTAGGGTGACAAATGCCGGTGTCTACCACGGTTCCTTTGACAATTTAGAACAACAAAATCAGCAAAAAGTGATAAATTCAAATGATAATATATACCAGCTGCGTTGAGAAATATATTGAAAAAACCTGGCATAATTTTTCCACTTCTATCGGTCTCTTTGGGGTTGACAGGAAAGAGACGGGTGTGATGTCTCTTTTGGACCACTACAAAAGTAACTTTAGGTAGATACCCATCCTCTATTGAGACACAAGCCTGTATCTCCGACCATATTTTTTCTTTGCCAACCTTCAAGTCCGGACTTCTCCAATTATCACATGTAATCGGAATATGTTGTCGAACAAGGAAACCAATGTAACTTGCCAACATTGAACCCTTATCTTTTGAAGATAGAATTGATATATGTTTAGATGGACATGTTCCATTGTCGTAGAGGGATACTTTCAAATATCCAGCATCATCATCTAAACAAATATCAATTGATACTTTCGAGCATCCCTTGCCCCTTGCACGAATGATTGGCTTCATAATAGCCATTTTACCTGTAAAAAAGAAAACAATTAAAATCAGATGACAAATGTAAAAACAATTAAAATCATAAAAGTCATTTTACCTGTAATAAAGAAAACAATTAAAATCATTTGACCTGTACCTTTTTCACTAAGTTCTCTTTCTTTTCTTGGTTGGAATATGTTCTACATGTCTCTTAACAACACGGACGGTTGGATTGATCCAAATACCCTCATTATGATCATTTCTAATATATGAATCATTTGATATATTATTCTCATCTTGATCATTTCTGGTAAACGATTCAATCTCAACATCAATATCATCACCTTGATCTCCAGTGTTTTCATCAATTACTTTGTTGGAAAAAAGAACTATAGACCATTTCGTACTTTTCGGATCATTGACATAGAACACTTGTCTAGCTTGAGAGGCTAGAATAAAAGACTCATCTTTGTATCCCACCCTATTAAGATCCACTTGCAAAAATCCTGACTTATCCATTCGAATGCCGTTATTATTTTCAACCCACTTGCAACCAAATATAGGAATCTGAAACTTCTCATAATCAAACACCCAAATGCGCTCGATAACACCAAAATACGACAGATTTGCAAATTTGGGGTTTAAGTCCTTCACACTTGATATGTGCATTGCTTCAGCTACCACGATGACACCACTATTCTGCATAGTACTTTTATCATCTTGTTCTTTGGTATAAAATGTGTATCCATTAATCACGTATGCGCTATAAGAAAAAACATGGAAACTTGGACCATATGCTAAGCATCTCAACCTTTCTGTTATTGAAGCGGGATCTGAATAATACTTTGAATAAATATGATCCTTAAACCAAGGTATAAAACATCGATTGTGCTCTCGTACTATCCAATTTTCATTTCTATTGGGATTTAAACCTCGGAGAACATCCTTGTGAATTTCAACATACGGCTCAACCTCATTCTCATTGTGCAGAACATACAAATGCACTTGATCCCGTTCGACCCTTGATACTGCCACGATTTTATTTCCAATTAGATTTTTTCCTTCTTTCTTTTCGACAAGCTGAGACTTGGGGAGTCCGATTGACTGAACATTAGACAAATATTCAGTACAAAACTCAATCGCTTCTTCAACAATGTATCTTTCAACCATACAACCTTCTGGTAGACTTCGGTTCTTCACGTACCCTTTTAATATTTTCATATAACGTTCAACAGGGTACATCCATCTCATATAAGCTGGTCCACACAATTGTGTCTCTTTCACAAGATGAACAACTAGATGTACCATTATGTCAAAAAATGATGGAGGAAAAAACATTTCAAGCTCACACAAAGTAATAACGATTTCTTTTTGCAACATTGGTAAGATCGCAGGATTGATCACCTTACTGCAAATTGACTTGAAGAAAGAACACAACTTAGTTATAGAGCTTCTTACTTTTTCTGGAAGAATAGAACGTATACCTATTGGGAGAAAATGTTCCATTATAACATGGCAATCATGGGTCTTTAAACTCTTTAACTTGAGGTCTTTCATAGACACAAGTCTTCTAATATCTGAAGAGTACCCTTCTGGAACTTTAACTTCACTTAGAAACTTACACAATGTTTTTTTCTCCTTTCTAGATAGAGTATAAGCAGCAGGCGGTAGATATGTTCGTTTTCCTTTCTTCAAGGGTCCTAATTCAGTTCTTATTCCCATCACTATCAAGTCCTTTCTTGCCTTAAGGCCATCCTTAGACTTTCCTTGTATATTGAGTAACGTGCCAATAACACTTTCAAATACATTTTTTTCAATATGCATAACATCAAGAAAATGTCTCACATACAAGGACTTCCAATACGGCAATTCAAAAAAAACTGACCTCTTCTTCCACCCACTTTTGACAAGTGTGTGGGCAAAAGGCTTGCCAAACTGAGTATCCAAATCTTTCACCTTTTCAAAAATTTGATCACCCGTCAATATAGGTGGAGCTCTGCCTTGTTCTGTCTCTCCATTGAACCCCTTCTCCATCCACGGTAGTGATGATTTGAATTTAAGAATCTCCGATGACCGAGAAAGACATTCTTCTGACCAAACTCCAAGCGCTTCCAATCTGTTTTATCTTCACAAATAGGACACGCACATTGACCTTTTATGCTATACCCTGATAGATTTCCGTATGCAGGAAAATCATTAATTGTGCCAAACAACATCGCCCTCAAGTTGAAACTTTCTTTCCTATATCCATCATAAACCTCCACACCGGTCTCCCACAAAATCTTTAAATCTTCGATTAAGGGCTTCAAGTACACGTCTATGTCATTCCCTGGTTGTTTAGGTCCAGAAATCAACATAGACAACATCATGTACTTACGCTTCATACATAGCCATGGAGGTAGGTTATAAATCATAATAATCACAGGCCATGTACTGTGTGAGATACTCTGGATACCGTGTGGGTTCATTCCATCAGTAGATAATGCCAAGCGAAGGTTTCTTGATTCTTCTCCAAATTCAGGATAATCATTATCAATTTTCAACCACTGTGGTGAATCTGCCGGATGTCGATACTTTCCATCTATAATTCTTTCATCTGCATGCCAGGTCAAGTGTCTTGAATCGGTTTCACTACGAAACATGCGTCTAAATCTCGGAATAACAGGAAAATACCACAAGACCTTTGCTGGAGACAACTTGTTCTTATATCGCGAGACACCGCATTTAGGACACTCATTTAACGATGCATACTCATTTCGAAACAAAACGCAATCGTTTGGACATGCATGTATCTTATCATAGCTCATGCCAATAGAGCACAACATCTTTTTGGTCTCATATGTTCGATTGGGAAGAACATTATCCTCAGGAAGCATATCTTTCAAAAGGGCTAATAACTCTGTGAAACTTTTATCCGACCACCCATTGCCCGCCTTTAAGTTGTACAACTTTAATATCGCAGACAATCTTGTGAATTTAGTGCAACCATCATACAAAGGTTTCTCTGCATCACTTACCAACCTCTCAAACATTTCGGGACAATCCTTAAGATCTCCTTCAAGTGCTTCTGCAATCTCTTCAACTCGATCACAATCGTATGTATCTGCGCCACTATAGTTTGAGGCATAGGTCGTACTATCCCCCGGTTCAACATTTTCGTTACTTTTCTCACCATGCAAATTCCAACATGTATAACTTCGATCAATTCCATGCCTCATTAGATGCGATGTCAACTGAACTGCGTCAACCCGTTTCCCATAACAACAACCCAAGCAAGGACATATCATTCTACTGGGGTCTTCGGCGTTCGCAACGGCAAACTTAACGAATTCTAATACCCCATTCTCGTACTCTCTCGACAATCGATTGGAAGACATCCATGTATTATCCATTACTAATTAGAATAAACAAAAAACAATTTCAGAAGAGTTCAAACACATTCGGACCTAGGTTTCTAATGATATTGGTGTTGACACAAAATCAGATATTCATAGGGCTTGAAATTGCCTAATAAACCCAAACAAACGTAGGGCTTGAAATTTAACGCATGCGCTATCAAATTTAAAATGACTATGAATATTGAAACTTTACAGGTTGAAACAAACGTAGCATAGACAACGCATAGACAACAATAACAAAAAACTGAAATGGGGCAAAGCTAAAACAAAGCAAGAAATAGGTGGAAGGAGGAAACGAAACAAAGCTAAAACGAAACAAACGTACCTTTGGTGCTAGAAGGAGGAAACGTCGTAGATCTAACAGAGGTGGAAGGAGAACGCCTTAGAACCCTAACGTGAAAAAGAACGAAAATAACAGAGAGTGAAATAACAAAACGCGCAGTATGTTATAATTTTAATGTTTACTAAACGGGACCTTAGAGGGCGCTTGTGGAAAAAAAGCGCCCTCTAAGGTGCGCTGTCTATTGCTCCTTATTTTTTCGCTTCACTTTAGACAACGCTTTTGTAATAAAGCGCCCTCTAAAGTGCGTTGTTGTACATGGACTTAGAGAGCGCTTTTTTAAAAGCGCCCTCTAAGGGTACCCTTAGAGGGCGCTTTCATAAACGCGCCCTCTATTGTTGTCCCTCCATTTCCTCATTATTTTTTCGCTTCACTTTAGAGGGCGCTTTGTTACACAAGCGCTCTCTAAAGTGTGTTGTTGTACATGGACTTAGAGAGCGCTTTTTTAAAAGCGCCCTCTAAGGGTACCCTTAGAGGGCGCTTTCATAAACGCGCCCTCTATTGGTGTCCCTCCATTTCCTCATTATTTTTTTGCTTCACTTTAGAGGGCGCTTTGTTTCAAAAGCGCCCTCTAAAGTGCGCTGTCTATTCCTCCTTATTTTTCTCTTCACTTTAGAGTGCACTTCTTTAAGAAAGCGCCCTCTAAGGTGCGCTGTCTATTCCAGTTTTTGGCGTAGTGAATCGAGCACACCAAATTAAACTATGAAAAACATAGATTAATAAAACTAATATCTGCAAGCTTGATTTCGAAATTTTTCACACGTTGATTTGACACACATTTGACAATTGATTCAACCGGTATGCCTATAGATTCAAAAATTTATTTCGACTGATATTTTAGGAACTATGCGGTATGAAATGCATGTTATGCTATGAAGGGATGTAATAGCTATGATGAATGTATTGAATCAGTGATTCAGGGTCAAAATCAGGGAGCTTTTCTGGTCCATTCACCATTACCATGAGTTTTCAAGGAGGTGTCAAGCAAGGGTCAGACGGACCACTAATGATGAGCACCCCTAACTAGGGTTTCTTGGGTTAAAAGGCCAGTCAAAGGATTAATGCATGTAGAAGGATTAATGTATAACCTACTATCAATAAGTCAATTAAGTGATAACGGTTATGATGTAATCTTCAATCAAAAAACATGTAAAGCAATTAATCAGAACAATGGAACAGTCCTATTCACTGGCAAGAGGAAAAACAATATTTACAAGATAAATATTTCAGACCTAAAAGAACAAAATGTAAAATGCCTTATGACTGTTCATGAAGAGCAATGGGTATGGCATAAACGCTTGGGCCACGTTAGTATGAGAAAACTCCACAACTCCACAACAATGCTAAAGATAGTAACCATAAGACCATGAATCAAAAGAACTAATTCCTTTTTTAAGGTCTTTACTTTATTAATGTCTTTAACATAAAAAGAAGTCCAAATGGACAAAGAGCAAAAGAGCATGAACATAAACATAAACAATATGGTCTGCGATGCTAAAATGAAAGCATAAAGTAAATGACAAAATAATAAAGAGTGTAAGATAAATGACATTAAAGTAAAATTAATACAATAATATGTTAGTATATGGTGTTAGTGATAAAAAAGGGAAAGTCAATTTGTCATTTTTTGGAGAACACTCAACTACTCATCCATAAGTATGAAAATATGGACCTATACATCACCTATGAGAAGGGATCTGACTTGGATAAAATCAGCAAGTATGCAAGTAGCTCTCATAAGTGAAAGGAGGCAATATTTTTCACACAATACCATGAGGAGTAAGAGGCTTACAATTTCACTTATGAAGATGACTTACTTTCGAGACAAATTTAACATTATGTTAAGCAAACGTGATTGGGATTATGTAGAAATCACAATTATCTAAGGTCAGTCATTAATAATAGCTGTGTTATTACATGCTATATAAATGATATGTAAATCATTCTCCTAAAGATATGCAACATAGAAAAAGAAAAGAGAATTAATCAAGCACAAAGGCTAAGAGAGTGGTCTATTACATCAATCCACGCTTCATAGTGCTTAGGACAAACTTATGCATCAATCCGAAGTACCCTAAATGATCTCTCATCAAATAAGAGGTAGATTTGAAATGATGAAAGTTTATCAAGCACCAATCCATACATCATTGGACACAAACAATCCAATTGATGAAAAGAAAAATAAAGAGATGAGGAAGAAGAGGACAAAAGAGATCACACCCAAATTGGATCAAAAGCTTGATCAAGTCATCATCAAAATCAATCATCCATTTTGGTGGATTAGGGTTTTCACCCCATCAACACCCAAGATCCATTGAGTTTGATGAGACCTATGATCAAACAACCATGATCCAATGCCAACAGAGGTCCACAAAGGTCAAACAAATGTAAAATGCAAAAAGATAAAATAAAATGCATCAAAAAGATTTTTAAAATGAATTAAAGGGAAATAAAATAAAAAATCCATAAAGCCCTTCAAGACACCAAATAAATGGCCAAGAAAATTATGGAAGGTTAGAAATAAAATAAGAGACATAACATAAAATTTTCAAAATTTAAAAATGTAGAAAAGTATTTTTAAACCAATTAAAACAAAGGAGAAAAGATGAATTCCATGAAAAATAGAAAATCAATAAAATAAAATATGAAAAAATGAAAATCAAATGAAGAAAAATAAAAGAGAATTTTAAAAATTATTTTGGGATTTTGGAATGTAAATGAATTTTCTATGAGTTTTAAAAGAAAATGTAATTAAAATGAAAAAAGAAAAAGAAAAAAAAAACACAGAGCGTTGGATCTGGCCTCATTAATTGACGTGGCAGATCCAACAATCTCCAGGCTAGGACGCACAATGAAATTTAGCAAAAATGAAACATGGGATCTAATTTAAATTGGACAAATCAAAATATTTGAAATGTCCAACGTGTCTTCGAACTCAAATAACGTGAGATAAACTTTAGTCGTCTTCTCCGATGGTTTCTAACCGAAGTTTCATCATTTGGTAAATTCAGAACACGAGATCACCCCAAATGTGATCGCCTCCTCATCTCGAATTCAACCTCATGCTCCAAATTCATTTTTCTAAACTGAGCATGGGGAATTTCAGAGAAGTTTCAGAAGAAAGCAAGCCATGAAAAATAAAATTAAATAATGAATACGATCAATCAACACCGGATAAGTTAGGAGAAAGCATCAGAGATTGAAGGACTACATTGTGGTAACTGGTTTAAGTTCAAATGATGCTCAGAACTACCTTGTCCAAATGGTGATCAGAAGTTGACGAAGCTCGATCTGGTCAGGTCACTTCAGAAGGTCTCAGAGCTTGGGAATTATTGCAAAAGCTTCAAAGAAGGCCTAAGATGCTAATGGAATCAAGAAACTAGGTTGAAACAGGCTGGAATTCAAATCATGATAGTTGAGTTTTTTTGGAAAATTTTATATTGAAGCAGGGGCTTCTTAGCTTTCTAGAGCTTGGAAATGAATGCAGTAGCTTCCTCTATTTATAGAGAATGTGTTTGGATCCAAATATGTGTATAATCAAGCTTAATTCGTGCAAAAACGAATTGGATCATGAAGTGAGAAAAGTGTGACTTCCAATCCATCAAAACTCAGCCAAATGATGTGTTTTAAGGGTCAATTAACTTCTAGAGACTTGGTTTAACATGTTTAGGTCCAAAACGCGTGGTAATTTGGCTTTTAATTGAGAATTAGTGAAGTTCAAATTCAGACCATGGTGATTTCTTCAGTTCCAAGTCACCATGTTCAGCTCAATGGGGCATCTTGCTCATGAGGCTTTTTGATCCCATTCTTTTTTAAATGTGTTGACATCATAACAAATATTAAAATTTTCCAAGAAAGGTTGCATTTGGATGTTAGAGCACAAAGTTATGTCATGTTGAAGTTGCCACGAAAAACCGGTCATGTAACTTAGAAAATTCTAAGTCCCAAATGCCTAAAAATGACTTGTAATGTTTCAAAGAATTCCATGGTCTTCCAAGCATAATTTGACTTTGATCCTTGAATAAAACATTTATAGGGAATCACAATTAATATTGTGATAAAAGAATCAGCCTCAAATGTTTTTAATTGAATAAGTTGTAATCCTTGAAAGTTGAGAAAAAGTCACCTGGAAATAGGACAAATTTCACTAAGTCCACAAATGACCTATAATGTTTTCAAACTTTTGATGATCCTATAAGATTAACTGGCTCTTGTAAATTAAAGAGAATTTATAGAGGATACTTATAAGAGTCATATGCAAAAACAATCATTCAAAAATGTTGAGAATTGAATGAGTTGTGATCTTGTGAACTTTGACTTCAAATGTTGACTTTTTGGTCAAACCTCTTGGAACAAACTTGTGCACTTGGACTTTTCTGGAATTTCAAGGTACATGGATGATCATATTAACTCAAAATAAGGTGTCCTTCAATTTAATTTGATTATATTGCTCAAATTTTTAGGTAGTTTCTTGAAGAAGGCATGAAAATAAACCCATGAACCTTTGACTTTTCTTGAGAAGCAAGCCACAAGACTTTGAGATGCTCTTGATCCAAATGAGATTTAAAGGTACTTTAGGACCTTAAAGATCATGCTTTAGAGATAAGACTATTTAAAATCAATGGTTGAGTACACTTTATTGAGGAATCAAAACAAACCCTAGCTGAGGGGCCATGCTTGATGCTCTTTGATGGAAAAGCCCTACCTTGCACAATAAACTTAAAGAAAACAAAACATATTTTTTCTATTTTGATTAGTGGTTAGATAAGTAATGAGCATATAAATACAAAGTTAAAACACCAAAAAAGAAGTGCTTGATGATCAATGCAAAAGGCAAACCCAAAGATGAGAGGGAGAGGGACCAAGAGGTGATCTTGTTTGCATGCAAGGATGCAAATGGTATGTGAGATCTTAGGGTTAAAAATTAAGGTATAACAACGATAATGTAGGTAACATGATTCCATACATTGAGAGAATTCCCTATTTCCTTAAGTCTTCTTTCCCTTGTTGGCTTAAGTTAGAATTGATTAGAAACCCTATAGAGACGAGTGGACACATAAGATAGGGAACCCGCTAGGATTATTATCTCACCATATATTTGTTATTTATTTTTAGGAAGTTCTATATAGGTGAAGGACAAGTATAATGGGATTTGATATCCTTGACTGATTGATATTTTGGATGATGTTCCACTATGTAGATATTTATTTTGAGATCATTCAGAGAATGATCTAGCTCTTAGTTTTATTTTAGATATCTTATGTATATTATACCATAGTTATGTTTCTTTTGGGAATGTAAATATGTACAATAATGCCAATATGTGCTTATGTATTCCAGTACCACTATTACACTATGTATAATATGTAGTTCTAGACAAGTAATATATGTGGATGTTACAATTGGTATCAGAGCAGGTCGAATCCTCGACCTAGCCATGAAATATCATGAGTTATCTTTTCTACCTCATGTGTATTGTCACCCTTGTTTTTTATTTCATATTTATAGTATTGAGCCTGGTCAACTTAATCCTATTTGTATGATGTTAAGGATCATGGTTGACAGACGCAGAGGTCCTGGTGGGCCCATAACTCATAATTCAGACTCAGAACCAATAGTTGGGAGTGATGGTGTTCAGTAGCCTCAATTTGTGAAATAGATGAAAAGTGACAAAACCAATTCATGCAGAAGATAATGAAATAGTTAAATGGTGGTCTTCACCCCCAAGTGATCCCACAAGAAGTTACCGGTAGTAGTTTTCGGGATTTCTTTCGTATGAATCCTCCTGAGTTTTATGGCTGATTAGATCAATAGAAAGATCATGAGTGGATAACCAAAATAGAAAGAACTTTTTAAGTAGTGCACTACAGTGAGGAGAATAAGGTTGTGTTTTCTTATAACATGATGAGAGGTCATGCTATAAGATGGTGGGAGAGTGCTTCGACTCTTATGACTAATCAAGGAGTAACCAAGTATTAGGAACATTTTAAGACTAATTTTATGGACAAGTATTTTCATAGCACTTTGAGAAATCATAAGGAGTTTGAATTCCAACAGCTTAGGCATGATGTTATGTCAGTGGTTGTATATGTTGAGAAGTTTAAGGACATGTCTGCTTACTCTAGGAAAGCTATGTATGCACCAGATGAGAAGTGGAAGATTGATCAGTTTATTTTTTGTTTAAGGGGTGGGATATCTAATAGTGTCTCTCATAGGGAATTCACTACTTATGCATAATTGTTGAGACAATGTTATGTGGCTGAAAATAGTTTGAAAAAGGTTCAAGAGGAAAGTGATCAGTATAGAGTTAGCTAGAAGGACCAAGGAAGACCAAGTCATCAGTTTAGGACTAGACCTCAATATTTCAACAAGAAACAAGTACATAATGCAATATCTATCCCTCCTCAATGTCAAGTATGTAAGAGGTTTCATTTCAGAAGATGTACTAGAGGTGTAATTAGGTGTTTTAATTGTCAAAGGAAAGGTTTGTTCTCTAGGTCCTCACCAAAGAATCAAGTGACGATCTGAAGGTTACACAAATTCCTATAGTTTGTGAATTCCTAGATGTTTTCCCCGAGGATGTCACTTCTCTCCCTCCTGAGCTGGAAGTGGAATTCTCTATTGATCTGATACCTGGGACGGCTCCAATATCCGTCTATCTATATCGTATGAAACCACTTGAATTGAGATAGTTAAAAAATCAATTGGAAGAGTTGTTGAACAAGAACTTTATTCGTCCTTGTGTTTTCACCATGGGGAGCTCCAGTGTTACTAGTAAAGAAGAAGGATGGTGGTATGCAGTTATGTTTTGATTATAGCCAGTTGAATAAAGTCACCATTAATAACAAGTACCCTCTGCCAAGGATATATGATTTGTTAGATCAATTGAAAGGAGTCCGTGTGTTCTTGAAGATTGATTTACGATCGGGCTATTATCAAATCCGAGTTAAAAGTTCTGATATACCAAAGACTGTATTCATAACCCGATATGGCCATTATGAATTTCTAGCAATGCCATCTAGAGTGACAAATGTACCAACTATTTTTATGGATTATATGAATTGGATATTCCAACCTTATTTGGACCAATTTGTAGTGATGTTTACTGATGACATTCTTATTTGTTCCCGTACTCCACAAGAGCACAAGGAACATTTAAGAATTGTTTTGTCAGTAGTACAAGAGAAGAAACTTTTTCCAAGTTGAGTAAGTGTGAATTTTGGATGATCGAAGTTATGTTTCTTGGTCATGTCATATCACAAGGAGGAGGAGGAGTGGATCCATCTAAAATTGAAGCACTTATTAATTGAAAGATACCAAAGAATGCTTCCAAAGTCATATATTTCTTAGGTCTGGAAGGTTACTATAGAATATTCATCAAGGGATTTTCTCAGTTGGCTTTACCAATGACTCAAATTACTTAGAAGAAGGTTTCTTTTAGTTGGGATTCAAAGTATGAACAAAGTTTCATGAGTTTAAAGGAATTGTTGACAACTGCTCCTGTTTTAATTATTCCAGATCCTAGTAAGCCTGATGAAGTATTTTGTGATGCCTCTAAGAAGGTATTAAGAGGAGTACTGATGCAGGATGGTCAGGTTGTGGCATATGCTTCTCGTCAGTTGAAGACTCATGAAGAAAATTACCCAACACATGATCTTGAGTTAGCAACTGTTGTTTTTACCTTGAAGATGTGACATCACTACTTGTACGAAGTATGTTTTGAAATGTTTAGTGACCAGAAGAGCATGAAATATTTGTTTGATCAAAGGGAATTAACACATGCGGCAAAGGAGATGGATGAAATACTTGAAAGATTTTGGCTTTGAGCTAAAGTACCATCCAGGTAAAGCGAATAAAGTTGTAGATGTCTTAAGTTGGAAAGAGATATACAAAGCTGAGTTGATAATGGTAGAGTATGCATTATTTGAAAAGTTTTGAGACCTTAACCTTCCGTTACTTGGACTATGAATGTTGTGATGATGATACATTTGAATATTACTTCCGATCTAAGAGAAGAAATCCAACAAGGGAAAATGTTAGATGAGAAGTTGCAAGAGATGTTAAACCAACCAAGTTTCACTCAAGCCACATATGGATTTGTTCTTTTTAATAAAAGGATTTATGTGTCGAATGATGCAGAGTTGAAAAGAAAAGTTTTGTAAGAGGCCCATAAAGATGCGTTTACCATTCATCCAGGTTCATCGAGAATGTATTAAGGTTTGAAGAAGAACTATTGGTGGTCAGGGACGAAACAAGATATTGTTGAGTATGTGTCTAAATGTGTGGTATGCCAGCATGTAAATTTTGAACACCAAAAGTCAGGCGGTTTGTTGCAACCCTTTGAAATTCTAGTGTGAAAATGGGACCAATGCGTTTTGAAGAGGTAAGAGACCAATATGGATATTTTTTACATTAAGTGACTAAAATGAACTCGAGGTCAACATACGAGACCAAAAATGATATTAAACCTTATTATTTTGAAAAAACAAACATATAAAAAGAATTCCTTATTAATAGTAATATAGAATTCAATACAAGTAATAAGTTTTAATATGGCTTAGACCAACACATTTATCTTCCTTATTCAATGATAGTTAGATGTTTAGCTGATTTCAATCAGATAGGAAGTTAAGGTGTAACCAATTTCTTGGATTCAAAGTCATGGGATTGTTCTTGCGTGTGGATGTTCATGTCTACTTCCAATACCATTGGATGAACCCTACAACCTATTTATCTGACTTGATATCGAGTCTTATAGACATTAGGGGTCGAGAGGTTTAGGCTTTGGTTCAAACAGGAACACATGTAAAGACTCTTTGTTTTCATTTTTTTCTTTATATATTTGATGAGAAAATAAATAAATTTATTTTGTTAAATTATGTAATAAATGTATACATAATCATTGCAACATCTATTTCAAACCGAAAACGTTGAACAAATCATAAAGTGCTACCATGCTGCATGCTAGTATCACCTAATTCAGCCACCTTATAATTAAAGTTTGAACTTAATTAAGATAATATACATTGTCATACCATACATATTGATTACATTTGGAAAATCCTATATGTCTAACTTCATAATGTTCTATTTCCTATAACTATATATCTATACAAAAAAAAATCATATTGTCAAACTTAGGTAAACTCAAATCATACTCAACTATATGTGTTTGTTTGTTGTTTTAGAATTAAGGAAAATAAAAAAGTAGGGTTAAGGAATGGTAAAATATTTAGGTCATGATCAATTCCCATTTTTCTATGAAGTGGTTACGAAAATTCATGTGTAGGTCCTATGGTGAAATACTTGCTATAAATATCATATGGCATCACATTCAAATATAAATAGTAACTTTTTAATGGAAATGAAAGAAAAGATGTAAAGTAATATAGAAAAGTAGATTTTGTAAATATATTCTTCCGATCTTTTCATGACATAAAGTTTGAAAAAGAATTGTCCACAACCAAAAGCTATCAACATTTTTCACTTGTGTGAAGTAAAATGAAGACAACATCATTCTTAGTGAGAAAGAGATTTTTTTATCATTGTTTATAGTTTATTGGTATGATTTGTCAAACACCCACCTGTTTGACCAAATTATTATTGTTTTCTCATTGGCTTGAATTCCGACAAAAAGAAGAAAGAAAAAAAATCATAAATATATTTATTTAATAAAAAGTCCAAAGTGGTGTCACTAAACTAATTAGTACTAATCCTATGATAAATTCCACCCTAAAATAGCTAGAGTTCACTCTTTATAGACAACTACAAATGTGGAGCTAACACTCAATGAATTCAAATTAGTTGAAAATGTCAAAAACAATTCAATAACATGTCATCTTTAAAAAATGTCAAATATATTCAATAGTCAAAAGTCTAAGACTAACATAACAAGTAATGCTATATTCTACCTTTGTTATCATCACACTTTGACATTATTAGAAAATTAACTTTTTCCTTTTATATTATTTTCATATTTAGTGAGATTACTTCAAGAAAAAGACATAACAACTAAAAAACGACTGTGTACATAATTGTAATTAAGAAGCAATTATCAAACATCATTTACTTAATCATTTAATGATAAATATATTCATAACTAATTTAGATTAAATAAATACAGACATTCAACGACCACCAATATACTAAGGTAAATAAATAAATACTATAATATCCATCATTATAATATCCATCATTATGCCTCAATCTCAATCGCTTATTTATTAACTAATATTAGACTACAATATTAGATTAATACGAACGGTTGAGATTTATCATGATAAAGAGATTTAACTCCCATGATTAATATATAAAATTATAAATACATGCAATTCAAATATATATTATTGAAAAAGGTTACAAAACGGAATTGACGTAGAATATACATGTTTTGTCTGTATTTTTTTTCTAGAATAATTGAATGTTTCAAAGAATAATTGAATGTTTCAAACTCGCATTTTTTAATAGGCATATTTTTCCTCGCATCTTTTAACATGCACATTCGTCCTATCGCGTTTTTTCACATGATATATCAAAGTTTTATGTTTGCACCCTCCTCAATATTATATGCTCCATCATGTTTTTCCGTAGATTTTTATAGGACGAACCTAACTCTTTCCACTTGTAACTAAAATAAAGAATAAAATTAACAGAATTACAATGAATCATTAAGACTCTACCTAAAATCACAATAAAAGACATTAATTCTATAGACTTTATAGTCGATTCAAAACATATAGCAGCATTAAACTTACATAAGCTCAAACAGAAGAAGCAAAAGATAATTTTCTCCTCATTCTCTCTCTGGTCCATAGTTGTTTCCCAAGTAAAAAACATCAGACACATTCTGCATCATATTTATTTGCATTAATGCATCAAACCCTATGCACTGGACTCACAAACCTCTCATTGACTATCCTCATTTTCAGAGCTCACACTTCAAAATCCACACATCATCAAAAACAAGGACAAAAAAGTCATTACATATCATTTCTTCAGACCATTATTTTCTCCTTCTAAAGTTTTTTTTTTCTTGGTGTTTTCAGTGACCCTTTATTAAACCAGATCCAAAAAGAAACCTTTGTAGCTTTGTTTCTTTCTTTATGGAATTTTGAGCCAATTATAAAATTTCCATGCATGATCTTTCTCTTGAGAACATGAGGCTAATGAGTCTGCTTTTTTTCTTCTGGCTCCTTCTAGTGATGATTCTTTTCTTCTTCAAAAGTTCTTTTTCTGTTGAAGGGTATGCGAAATCTCAAAACTTTAGAAGTGATTCTATGTCAAAGTTAAGTGCTTCTCAAGGAAAATCAACTTCAAGACAGAATTCAGGTGTACAAGGAAGTGAAGATGTTCTTGGTGATGAGAAGAGGAAAATCTACACTGGTCCTAATCCTTTACATAACAGATAAGTAGAAATTTATAAATGGTATTCTTTTTTTTTTCTTCCAATTATTTCAAGATCCATGTATGATTTGTATATATATTTTCTTTCAAACTTTTACTTTATTTTTTTTTAATTTGTTCTTTCTACCATTCTCTTTTCTTGTAAGAGTTTGTGATTTGTAATTTTTAAGGGACAAGTTTATTGTCAATTACCATATTA